>NC_079225.1:30215550-30304805 GCF_029633865.1 Lampris incognitus
TCTCTATGAATAGCAGCGTTTCAGTTTCAGAAAATGAAGTAATTGCTGAAAAGGGTTATATAAACCTGTCTGTTAAGATTCCTTTCCATCTGATCCTTCATTCATTCATTCCATTGTGTTTCTCCTTGTGTTTAGTACTATGAGGTCGGTTCGAGTGCAAAACCTCTGTTCAGTCACAAACCAGCCTATATTCTGCATTCTGAATATTGTCTATTTCATGAAATATGTTATGCATGACCCACTGTCTACTGTTTGAGTGTGGCTTTGCGTGGTTGTGGAAAATATTTTCCATGGAAAATTCCCTCACATGTAAAAAGTTCCATGTCCAGGTATATCATAATAACAATTTACATACAAAACATCAAAATATTACATAATCTTAACACTGTAGGAGCCAATAATTTGAGCCAATCTATACCGTACTACACTGTGAAGTGAAGTCAGCAAGCTGAAAGTTGAAAGATGTTGATTTCAATACAACCCAGCATGTAAATTGCCATGTATGCTGCCATCTTATGCATACGCCAATTTGTTGGTGCTTTTTGACTAACAGCCCCATTGTCCTCTGACTGGGGATGGACTTGATTTTGATTTCTTCCATATTTGTAGAAATGTCATTCCCTTAATATATCCTCATTTGTGAGAATAAATAAAAAATTATTGAGAAAAGTTAATATTTGTGCTGTCAAATGTCACAATGACCTTGAAATTCTGTCACCTAGGTTATTAAACATGTAAGCACAATGACAGAGCAAAATCACACTCTTTCTGATTGCACAAACTGTGATCGCACTAATCTTCAGTCTGTGTATGAATAACATACTTAGGACCTGCAACTTATCTAAGAGAGAGGAGATAGCATTCCTTGACGTCAATGCCTTTGCTTGATCTGTGCCTGTTGTAAGTGGATGGATAGCATTTAAGTCATATTAGAGCCGTGCTTAATACAAACTATGACGCTACTGATCGACTGTGTGCCAACTTGACCAAATAACCATATTTTTGATTGATTTTGCACCTATTGCTATTCTAAAAATTCATGACAAACAAGACATTTTGGGGCCATTTAAAAAAAAATCCTCCCCCCAGACCCCCCTAGTTAAGGCTTAGCCCCCCTATCCAGAAATCTCTAGTGACGCCGCTGTTGTCAACCCAGACACCTACTCTTGCTCCAGTTTCTTAAGTATTAACGACACGTACATGGCCGCTAATTCAGCCTTTTCCCTGCCAGCAGCTGTACTGTTGAAAGACTTTTCAACTGCCAGTCGGATAAAAACTGGTATCAGGCCATCAATGATGACATACAGATTGAACTCTTTGTCCCTGCTCTTCTTTGAAAGAGAACTAACTGACTCGTTGGACTACAATGAAATAATTTCAGTGTTCAAAACCAAGCCCCGTCATCTCCCGCTGTAATCATCAAAAGTAAGCTAATTTACATCAAAAGTAAGCTCATTTACAATTTTGGACCGTAGGAGCCTATTGCCTATTTCAATATGATTGTTTATTGGGTGTTGTTTTTGTTGGGTGTATAACTGGATTGTATGATGATGTTGCTGTATGTGTGTGTGTGCGTGTGTGCATGAGTGCATGCTGCATGTGTGTGGTTTATATAGCCGCTGTGCCAGGCTATGTTCAAGTGTCATCTTGAACATCTTGAGCATGCTGGTGCCGGTGTACCTCTATACATGTATGCTTGATTAATGATGCTGTTGCGTCTGTCACCCATGTGTGCGTGAATATGTGGCTGCCATGCCAGACTATGCGATGCTGTTACTATTCATCTTGATGCGTGTAACATTACCTCTGATGATGTGTAAGCCTTGTACGATTAAATTGTTGCATTCAGGCAAGCATAGTTGTAATGGTCTATTTTGGTTAGCATATGCGTTACGTATGATTGGTCTTGGAGGGGCTAGGCCCACCTGATTTTCTCTGTGCCTACCCACGCTGTGATTTCTGCTGCGGACTCCATTCAGAGCGTGGTAATAAAAAAAAAAGAGGCAGAAATGGCTGGGTTGATGGATGAGGACATATTTTGTGATATTTTGTGGAGTCTACCATACGACCTTGTAAGAGTCGACATACACTGAAGAGGAGTTGTGTGAAACGGAGCAACAGGAGGAGCCGCTGCTGTAACACAGCAGTGATTCAGAGCAGGGGTGGACTGGGGATGAAAAATGGCCCTGGACTTTTTGACTCAGACCAGCCCCCCCCCCCCCACCTCCCAAAGCGATACACCACCACGGACACCCACAACCGGGAAAACTCCTGGTTCTCCAGATGGCCAGTCCACCATTGGTTCTGAGTGACTGGTGGTGGACTTGTAAAAACTATGCTAAAATTAAGTCAGTGCGTTACTGTGAATTTAATTGAGGGTAATTTCTGTTGAATGATTAACATAATCTAGAGGAAGTGCCAATGTGTGAAACAAACCATGACAGTTTTGGTCCACTTTGGATAGTAAAGATTTTGAGACTTTTTTCAACATTCCTAACGTGAATTGAAAAATGCGAACTAAGCCTGCATGTCCAAGAGGGTGGATGACCGTCAATTAAGTACACTGGTGGTATTGTAGAGGATAAAAAAAAACCCCACCTAAACACAGTTTACTCACCTATCTATTTGCAAACTACAATTTACCCACCATTTTTAGGACTGACATACATCTTCATCTCATCTCATCTCATCATCAGCCACTTCTGTAGGGTCGGGTTGTGGTGGCAGCAAGCTCAGTACGGCACTCCAGATGTCCCTCTCCCCAGCAACTCCCTCCAGCTCCTCCTGGGGGATCCGAAGGCGTTCCCAGGCCAGATTGGAAATGCAGTCCCTCCAGTGAGTTCTGGGTCTAACCCGGGGTCTCCTCCCAGTTGGACGTGTCATCAAAACCTCCAAAGGAAGGGGCCCAGGAGGCATCCTAATCAGATGCCCGAACCACCTCAACTTTCGATGCAAAGGAGCAGCAGCTCTACTCCAAGCTCCCTCCGGATGTCTGAGCTCCTCACCCTATCTCTAAGGCTGAGCCCAGACACCCTACGGAAGAAACTCATTTCCGCTGCTTGTATCCGTGATCTCACCCTTTCGGTCACTACCCAAAGCTCATGACTATAGGTGAGGGTTGGAACGAAGATTGACTGGTAAATTGAGAGCTTTGCCTTCCGGCTCAGCTCCCTCTTCACCACAACGGTCCGGTACGACGTCCACATTACTGCTGATGCTGCACCAATCCGCCTGTCATATCATATCATATCATATCATATCATATCATATCATATCATATCATATCATACATCTTCATTAAATAAATTCATATATACATTAATGGAAACAGAAACAAACAGTTGTAAATTATAGAGAATAGTGTATTAAAATGAAGATATGCATAAATTAATGCTTTCTAAAAATATAGCTCATAATGGCTGGTTGCCTTACGATGATCACTATCTGACGATCGTAGTTTACCCACCTTTATATTTACCTTCACATCACCAAGTACAACATAATTCAATGTAAGGATACTATGTGATAGGTTTCTTGGATTACACCGTGTAACTACACAACTGTTGACAGTTATATTATAGTGTTGAAGAACAGCTCATCAACATCAGCTGTTAACTTGTGGCGAGTGTCAATGATAAAATGAGCATAGTTTGTAATGTGATACAACGGGGTCAAATCTCAGACCGCAGCCATGTTGCAGGAAAACACTTGCTTTAGGTGTTCCAGTTGCCGTGCAGTGCATCACAAGTACAACATTAGCCGCAAAGTTACTCAAAAGAAACAAGCCACCTTAAAAAAAAAGAAAAGAAAGAAAAGTCTAGCAGATGTTGAAAACTGCACAAGCTTGACCCTATTTCACACCAACACCTGGACAACAAACTGGAGCCTGCAACATTAATCCAGTATTAATGGACAAAAACAAATTTTTATAGCAAACAGAAGACTAGCAGAGGGAGCGAGAGGGTTGTCAGGCAGCAACCTGCCAACACGGATCAAGAAGGAATGCAAAATTGCAGGAAGACATTGCATAGAGATTACAACACAGGGGAGACTTCGGTGCTGGCGCCAAATGTCTATCACAAAAGTCACCTCAATTACAACATCAATGGTACTACTATCACTACTACCACTACTACTACTGCTACTACTACAACTACTGCTACTACAACTGTCATTATCACTACTACTACCACTACTACTACTGCTACTACTACCAGTACTACTACTACTACTATTACTACCCCTACTAGTACTACTACTACTACCACTACTACTACTACTACGACAGCTAATAATGATTACAATAAGAGCCCATTCTCACTCCCAACTCATCACATATGGACGCTTGTTGAGGACGACCTCTTCATCACTGTTCAACGCTCTAGGTACCCCTTTAACGTCGACTTTCAACATGGAAAGACTGAGATCACTCATGGGCACCAAAAAAACCAACAACAACCCTAACTCTAACTCTAACTCTAACCCTAACCGTAACACTAACCCTAACGTCATTACATCAAAATGAGTTATATCACACACAAATCGGTGTTTTTAGAGAACAAAAAAAATCGTCCCTGGTGCCGGCACATAATTTTAACACAACACATTACGTGCCACAGCCACATAATGCGAGTGTTAAGAGGTGGTGGGCATTTCATGGATTTCTGTGAGATCATGTTGATGAATGCACACAGATAAAAGATAGATTCTGGACTTATATAAAAAAAGACCAGTCGGGATAATCTTGAATATTTTTTTGTGTGCCTACAACTACCCTCCACTTTGAAAGTTGACGTTAAATGGGTACCTAGAGCGTTGAACAGTGACGAAGAGGTCGTCCTCAACAAGCATCCATATGTGACGAGTTGGGAGTGAGAATGTGTAGACAATAACAATAATAGTAGTAGTACTGGTATTCGAATACATTTTACAGTAGGCAATATATTACAATTTACAGTTTCATTTGCAGACTCTTTTATCCAAAGCGATGTACATCTGAGAGCTGATACAACACAAGCAAGGATCTAGGCAGGAGAGAATAACACCAGTAAGTGCCGTAAAGCTAAGTTCGAGTCCAATAGGACGTAGGCGCCAACAGGCAGTGCACAGTTGCGATGCATAGAGTGCATAGAATGCAAAGAACCAGGGGTTTTCTTTCTATCATTTTTTTTTCCTTTGTAATTTTTTTTCCAGTCCATATTCAGTTTGATTCCAACAACACTTCTGGCTGTTCTCAAGCCCATTATCATTTCACAATTCAGTTCTAGGGCATCAAACCAACAACTTATACAATACAATACAATATTCTGTACTGTACACACTCAGGAAATAAGAGTATCCATGCTTAACGAATTTGTACGATGCATGCACAGTATGTGTGCACAAACAGTACGGTTGGCCATGTGATGGAGAGCGAGGGGTGTGGCACATAGAGGAATAGAGAGCAAGACAGGAATGGGAGAACAGAGAGAGACAAGAGAATGTTCTAAGCAGTGTCTCAGTAATGTTGAAGGAAAGGCAGAGAGACAGTAAGGGAGGGCAAGGGGCAGATTTGATGAGGTGGAAGCGGTTCACCTGGCATACACTTTCTCTTACAGCGGTCCAAGCTCACATTGGGCTAGACAGGAAGACAGAGGCACAGACAGGAGGGAGCTGACCTCAGATGGACCGAGTGAACTCCAGCAGGGGAAAAATAATCAACCACCGTGACTCACCACCTCAGCACTTCTCATTACAGAGAACAGTGAATCAAAATAGGAACTTCTGTCAGCCGTCTGGTCAGAAACAGCCTCGAGCAACACTTTGTTTGGGGCAGTCAATAAAACACTTGAGGATGGTTGGTGTTGTTTGAACTGAATGGGATATTACCAACTGTAAAATTCCTGGCTGTACCCTTTTAATGACATGTCAACAATTCAAGACTTTGTACTTTACACACATGGCTCAAAATAGTAGACTAACATATATGCATTCCGATCAACTTCCCTAGTTGAATAACGGGTTTACTTGGGAATTCGGATTAGATAAAAATCAATGCTTAACAACAGATGATTCTTATGAGGGAATAAATTACATTCAAGGTGAGGACAAAATGCTGTTGATGTGAACCTGTGAGGAAATACCCTTTCAGAAGAATTTGATCCAATGTGTGCTGTGTAAAACACCCAAAGTTGTCTAACATGCTGTGTATTATGTGTCATTATCATACTTGTGCTGTGCTTGTGTTACAGCACTTCCTCCTTCCCAGCATGTCCCAGGTACTCTGGAGGTGTCTCCTGCCCACTCTCTCTGACTCATAGGCATCAATTTGTGAGGTGGCTGAACCACATTCTGTCGATGACGTCAGTCAAGGCACCGTTTTGTGGCTGGCACTAAAAATGGCTCCCAAGAAGCAGAAAATGGCAGGAACATAACCATGGTAATTATCTTACCAAAGCTCTGATTTTTGGCAGGAAACTAGAAGAAAATGTTAAAATTTTCACATCTATCTGTGCAAACACACAAGTGGCACAGTGGTGCAGCAGTTAGTGTTGTCATTTCACAGCAAGAAGGTCCTGGGTTCAAACCCTGGGGTTGTCCAACCTTGGGGGTCATCCCAGGTCGTCCTCTGTGTGGAGTTTGCATGTTCTCCCCGTGTTCTCCAGGTGTTCTGGTATCTCCCACCATCAAAAAGACATGTATGTTAGGGTTAATACTCCTGTCTGTGCCCCTGACCAAGGCATGGCTAGACGAACTGGAGTTGGTCCCCGGGTGCTGCATGACAGCTGCCCACTGAGCCTAGCTACACAGCTAGGATGGGTTAAATGCAGAGTGTAATTTCCCTACGGGGATCATTAAAGTATATCAAAATCAAAAAGTAACTAAACTAAAAAACTGCAAGTGCACACATGCTTTCATGTATGTTAAAGACACAAAGACTTGCATAAACACTATCTTTGCACAAATATACATAGATGCAAGCTGAAATCCCTAATTTTTCTCCATAAAAAATAGTTTAATTATCTATCTGGCCCATGGGGTCAGGTTACATAACGCTAACTGACATCTTTACTATGGTTGGAGACACTCTCCATATACCACTATTGACATGTTTGACCGGATCGGACAAGGACTTGTGCAGCAGCAAACATGTTCCTACGCAAACAGGAAAAAGGATTGAAATGTGATGACAATGTGGCGACGCTTCTGTTGGGCAGCTAATGTACCACTTTCACATTCAATATTGCAGGACAACAGGGTTCCAATACAGTTTGGTGTGGTTTGTAAAACACTAGATGGCCTGTCTTAGCTTTGGTCCAAGATGTTCTTTTTGCAATGGTGGAAATTGTTTTTACTGCTGAACCGATGGGACACAAGTGTCCACGGCTGCTGCATCTCATTTGTAGTTCTCTTTTCCAGAAGTAGGGACAGATTGGGGAAATCACAAATTGCAACTCTAATACAACCATCTTTAATAAACCCTTTTCTATCCTAACCTCCTTCGTCGTAACATCTCTGTCAACTCAAAAGGTGACTCACACTCTTACAGGTCCTTAGTTTGGAGCAGTGGTCAATTTGTAAAAACATTTCACGGCGAATGGTTGGGTCTGGTGGGGACAACCACCTTGGTGGTGGCAGTGGTGTGGGGGGTCATTTCCAAAAAAATCATAGCCACCTTTTAAACTGTAGCAACAGGCCTTCATATCCATAACTGTGAAAGACTGTATTATACATTATTATACAAAACTACTAGTGAGCTTTATGGGGGGCATGGTGGCTCAGTGGTTAGCGCTGTCACCTCACAGCAAGAAGGTCCTGGGTTCGAATCCAGCCGACCAGCCTCGGCTGGATTTCCTCGGTAGGAATGTGTCTGTCTGCCCTGTGATGGACTGGTGACCTGTCCAGGGTGATTCCCTGCCTTCTGCCCAATGAGTGCTGGGATAGGCTCCAGCACCCCGCAACCCTAATTAGGGTAAGCGGCTTGGAAAATGAATGAATGGTGAGCTCTTAAAAAATATGTATTTGTTCTTATGGTTTAGTTTTGTGATAAGACAGCCTTTTTGTTTATATTTGGGGTTTTTTGTGGATTTTTCCCCCATTTTCTCCCAATTGTAACCAGCCAATTACCCCACTCTTCTGAGCTGTCCCGGTCGCTGCTCCACCCCCTCTGCCGACCCAGGGAGGGCTGCAGACTACCACATGCCTTCTCCTATACATGTGGAGTCATCAGTCGCTTCTTTTCACCTGACAGTGAGGAGTTTCATCAGGGGGACGTAGCGCGTGGGAGGATCACGCTATTCCCCCCCAGTCCCCCCCCCCAAACAGGCATCCCGACTGACCAGAGGAGGCGCTACTGAAGCAACCAGGACACACCCCCACAGCCGGCTTCCCACCCGCAGGCACGGCCAATTGTGTCTGTAGGGACGCCCGACCAAGCTGGAGGTAACACGGGGATTCGAACCAGTGTTCCGTGTTGGTAGGCAACAGAATAGACTGCTATGGCACTCGGACACCCTTATTTAAATGTTGACAATAGAGTTCTGTATATGTGTTAACGTTCCTTAATTAAGATAAATCACATAGCACCATTAACCCCAAAGGGGACGGAAGTTTTACAAATGGCTGATTTTTTGTCAATTTGTTAAACAGGGGGGCACGGGGGGGTATCCCACATCATCCCTCAAACTGACTCCTGAATTGAAGAGAACGAGGTCTGGAATATTCTGTCAGGGTTCTGGCTGTCCACCCCCTACCCCCAACCCCCTCCTGAGCTCTTTAGGAGCCCTGTGGAGATAGGCACTGTAGGGGAGCACAGTTCATATGTGGACCAGAAGTAAATAATTTATACAAGGGCCTGTTGGCACTGGGTAGCCCTTAGGCTTTAGCTTCCCTGCCACTGCTGCTGCTAGAAGAGAGCATATGTCCTCTCCCTTGAGCCGTTTCCATTCCTGCCATCATTCTTTACACAACCCGCTCCCCGTGACAAAACGCTCCAATATGCTGGGCCCAGCGCTCTGCGTAGGACACTGAGCAGATTCCAGCTCCAATGACATATTTGATAGAGCCATAACCACTTCAGTTTATTAGGGGAAATTCCTCCAGTGCAAAGGGAGAGGGCTGTGTAATATCAGAAAAAGATGATAAGCTGTATAAAGTAATAGCGAGGCTGAAGAGACCGGCCTGGTCTTTCTCTTTTTACTGATGGAGACAAATAGTGAGACCTGGATTTATTTATCTTGGACACTGGACTTCATCTTGCTTTGTTAGGCTCATATGCATGACATGCATGAGTTTTGCAACAATGCATAGCCTCTGTGCAGTTTTCACAATGTGCAACCACCTCCACAACAGAGTGAGATGGCACAAAAAAAAAAAATCCAAACAAAAACTGTGAAGCTATCTTGAAGCTAGTGTCCCATGTGTTTTGGATGAATCTTTCTGGTGTATATAGGCTTGGCTTTGTCCTAGCGGTTAGAGACCTTTTCTACACAAAAGAAATGTCATGTTGGGTCATAGTTAACTTCTTTTTTTTTTTAATAAAAATGATTGTCCCCCCCCCCTTTTTTTCCCCCAATTATACCTGGCCAATTACCCCACTCTTCCAAGCCGTCCTGGTCATTGCTCCACCTCCTCTACCGATCCAGGGAGGGCTGCAGACTACCACATGCCTCCTCCGAGACATGTGGTGTCGCCAGCCTCTTATTTTCACCTGACAGTGAGGAGTTTCACCAGGGGGACGTAGCCCATGGGAGGATCATTCTATTCCCCCCAGTTTCCCCTCCCCTCTGAACAGGTGCCCCGACCGACCAGAGGAGGCAACATGATTTTTTAAAATCATCTGTGTGTTATGGTCTACATCTACATCTGTAAAGGAGGGGCGGTGGTTGCAAGTTGAGGTTCTCTGACAGTTTGAGAGGGCAAGTCATATGCCAATGAGCTTGCTGATTTAAGTAAATAGCGGGTCTAATACTAGCATGCACATTCATTGGATAACATGTCCAATGAATGTTCTTGAATGAATGTTCTTGAATTATGAAATAGCTTCACCTGATAAGAGCCCATTCATTTTCTAGATTATTAAAAAACTAAGGGCAAAGTTACATGACATGAGAAATGCACATTACAAAGACTTTTATAAAATGATGACAGTCATAAGCCCAGTCAATTAGACAGCAGAAGAAATTTTGTTCATTATGATACAAAGTACTGTATTGTTTCAGCAGGCCTTCAGTGAAACAAAATGTTCTTCACAGTGAGGGTCATAAATTTTGAAGGGAATGGTTTCTATGTAATCCCCAAAGAGATCTTTGATGAGAACTTCTTACATCAGTCAGAAGTTTAAAAACATGAGTTTAAGAGACAACGAAGCAGGCAGAGTCATTCAGCCTTCAATAAAAAAGGATGGAGAAGATTTGTTATGTGCCACGTTGTCAAATAAATTCGTGCTCCAGGCTTCTGTTCATGGAGTACAGAATTTACATTGCAATGTAATTATGTGCATAAACAACCCTAATTGGGCTGCCCCAAAATCCCTCTGCAAATGTTTGAGGATCCTTAAAAAAACATCAAGCAGTGGTAATTGTGATTTTTGCCCTGTCTATAGTCATCACTGAGACTTTTGCCATCATTAGCCACACTGTGACACCCAGGACCTGCTATCTTGACATCACCAGACCATCTGCCAGGCCCGGCCATGCCAACCACCATCACACCAGCCACCAACCATCCTCGCATAACGCCCCATTTGGTGTGGCAACTGTGTTCTCCAATGATCTGCCAATGAAGGGGATTAGTGAATTCCTAAACAAGTATTTGGATATTTAATAATCTTCAAATGGCCAATTAATCCTGTGACCTAAGTTAGAGCTAATGCGTTGATCTGACAACAATCTGGGAGCATGTTGGCCAGCTTGAAGACATCATGGTGGTACTATCGGTCATAATGGCACAAATTAACGGCCCGCATGGAACAAAGCCTCCAAATCTGATTGGCTTTGATTCTGTATGATAGATAAAACTTGATTATCAGTCTAGTGTTGTTGTGTCGTACCTGCCACCAGACACCTTTAGCTTCTCTAAGCTTAATAACCGGTCTTGGGAGTTAACAGACCACTTGGGGGGATTTCCAGACAAAGTACCTGTTTCCTTGTGAGAAAACTGCAACAGGCCATCCAAATATGCTGATAATATTTAATTACATCTACATTTTTTCATGCAACTAAAGCGCTCAGGCAATGCAGAAAGAGATACAGAAAGGGGTAAGAAACTGGGAGAGAAAGACAGAACACTTTGTTTCATCCAGACTTGATTACTGTAATGGTCTGTTTTCAGGTCTGCCACATGCTAGTACTAAAAGTCTTCAGATTGTTCAGAATGTTGCAGCTAGAATCCCAACTAAAACGAGAAAATTTTACCATATTACACCAATTCTTGCCTCCCTTCATTGGTTTCTTATCCATGTTAGTTCACTTACAAAATCCTAAATGGGCTTGCCCCATCATATCCGCCTGATCTCCTTAAACCGTATAGTCCATCTCGAGTTATCCGCTCTCAAAATATAGGGCTCCTGTGTGTACCCAAAATTAAAAAGAAGTCAGCTGGCAGCAGGGCCTTTTCCTATCATGGCCCATTCGTGTGGAATAACCTGCCTGTTGCAATGAGATAATCAGAGTGTGTTGAGTCCTTTAAATTCAAACTTAAAATGCATCTTTTTGCTTTAACCTACAGTTAGTTGCATTTAAATTGAGTACTTCACAACCTGTACTGCATGGCAGGTCGGTTTCTGTCTCAGTGAATTTACCAAGCACCATTCTGCCAACGAGATTATAGAGTATAGATTACTGACTATTGCAGACTGTTCTCTTCTCTCATTTCTTTTCTCACTCTCTGAATGTCTTCTCTTTTCTCTTCTCCTGTGTATGTGAATTTTGTGATCTGAGTCTCCCCCATGTGCACGTGTAGTCCGTCCTCCTCCCAGGTCTCCATGGTGACAGCGGTCACGTGGCTCAGGTCCTAGGCTGTTCAGGTGGCATCTGGACACTGCTTGGCATCCTCGTCATCATATTCTTCATATATCTTTATCATATCATATCATATCATATCATATCATATCATATATCAAAATGCTGGTCCTTTGGATCCACACACCTCCTTTTCACCAGAGAGGTACAGCATCATTCATCTAAACAGCCCACTACTGTCATGCCAAAATTCATCTGGATTCTTACCGAGTAATGTTGACAGAGTATATGTAAATTTTAGTGGATATTTTTAACACTTTGTGCTTTCCATTACCCTAAAAGACCTTTCTATTTTCTTGAAAATTTATTCATCGAAATATACTGATGATAGGCTACACTGCGATATCAGACAGCAGAAGAGGCAGGCCAAACATAACTCTGAAGTATCCTGTTTCCAATATTAAGTCTGTGATCAGTTTGGAGCCCACTGCTCTGGCTAGACCAAATATCAGAAATCCTCCCTGTTGTTTGCTTGCTACAAGGACTACAGTATGAAACCAGTTAAACCGCTTAGTGGATAGCTTTATTCACCGTGATTTACAGTGCTATGAGTGCACACAAGTTAACACAGGAGGCTCCAAAGGGAATCGAACCCCAAATCCTGGACCAGTCAGCAGAGAGGAAGGGTTGAGAGAGACACTGTGCCAAATCAAATGACAGTGTTTACTGGAAAAGACCTTGACTAAAGCTACTCACGATAAATGACTGCCAGTTGCTTTATATAGTTCTGCAGCTGAAATAACAGGTGGCCACTGAGCATAGCAGATATTCTTAGACAAATGTCTATATTAGCTCATTGCACCAAATTACTATTTGGTGAACTAGCAATATGAGAAAAGTACAATCCAGTAATGAGGTCTGTTAGGGACTAAAAATCAAGTTATTTCTACCAGGGTACTGAAGTTTCCTAAATGGTATATGAAAACATGTGAAAATGCATCCCATATGTTCCGTATGCTTCAAACCCTCAACATGAGTGTACACAGTGTTAGGAGTACACACCTGGATGTGCTTTCCATGGAAATACAGTCGTACCAGATGAAAGACATTAGACAGCATTCTCTTTTGATAGGAAATCTGTCACTGTCAAACACTGTGTGCTCCTTTAGAGTTCTGAAGGTTTTGATTGATGTTCAGATGGAGCCTTCTAAAAATAATTTGATTCCATTCATGCCCTGGCAGAAAGATGGACGCTATTTTACAGCTGATACACCCCATATTTCCCTCTTTCTCTGATCCCACAATGGCATCTTTGCATTTGGCCTTGCTGTGCATACCCATCCCATGAGCACGTAATTACACACAGAATAATCCTGTGAGGGAGGAGTCATCCCTCCATCCTGTATAGGACACTGGCATTCCATCTCTCCTTTGATCACTTTTTTTTTGTGGAATTTTCCTCCTTTTTCTCTCCAATTGTATCTGGCCATTTACCCCGCTCTTCCGAGCTGTCCCGGTCGCTGCT
Organism: Lampris incognitus; assembly: GCF_029633865.1. Taxonomy (NCBI): domain Eukaryota; kingdom Metazoa; phylum Chordata; class Actinopteri; order Lampriformes; family Lampridae; genus Lampris; species Lampris incognitus. The sequence continues at coordinate 30,229,015 of NC_079225.1, forward strand.
CCACCCCCTCTGCCGATCTGGGGAGGGCTGCAGACTACCACATGCCTCCTCTGATACATGTGGAGTCGCCAGCCGCTTCTTTTCACCTGACAGTGAGGAGTTTTGCCAGGGGGGTGTAGCGCGTGGGAGGATCACGCTATTCCTCCCCAGTTCCCCCCACCCCCCCGAACAGGCGCCCCGACTGACAAGAGGAGGCGCTAGTGCAGCAACCAGGACACATACCCACATCTGGCTTCCCACCTGCAGACACGGTCAATTGTGTCCGTAGGGAGGCCTGACCAAGCCAGAGGTAACACGGGGATTCGAACTGGCGATCCCTGTGTTGGTAGGCAACGGACTATACAGCTATGCTACCCGGATGCCCTGATAAGTCTCTTTTTTTTTTTTTTGGCTTTTTCCCCCTTCTTTTCTTCCAATTCTACTTGGCCAATTACCCCACTCATCTGAGTCATCCCGGTCGCTGCTCGTCCCCTTCTGCCGATCCAGGGAGGGCTGCAGACTACCACATGCCTCCTCCAATACATGTGGAGTCGCCAGCCGCTTCATTTCACCTGACAGTGAGGAGTTTCACCAGGGGGATGTAGCGTGTAGGAGGATCATGCTATTCCCCCCAGTTCCCCCACCCCCCCAAACAGGCACCCCGACCGACCAGAGGAGGTGCCAGTGCAGCGACCAGGACACATACCCACATACGGCTTCCCACCCACAAACACTGCCAATTGTGTCTGTAGGGAGGCTCGACCAAGCCGGAGGTAACACAGGGATTCGAATCAGTGAGCCCCATGCTGGTAGGCAACAGAATAGACCGCCATGCTACCCGGACGCCCGATCAGTCTTCTTTTAAACCTCAATGGTGGTATGGCTACTCTATCAGAGCCTATCACCACTCTTTGTTGAACACGTATGGGCAAACAAAATGCCATACCCATTCTCATTCCACAGCCTCACATATTGACCCTTTGGAATCTGTTTGAGATTTGATGGGATAATGACAACATCCATGTTGATATGAGAGGTGGAAGGTTGACCTCTACCTAACCTCAAAACTTGACCACAACCAAACCCTGAAGGTTTCACATTGGAATCCATGGAACATCTCTATAAAGACACCCAAGGGTACCTTCTGCATCAATATAGTCGTGATTGGTCAATCACGTCTATATATATAGTATATGTATATCAAGATAGATGTAGGAAAAAACTTTTAATACATAGCAATACAAGCTCGTTTCGTGCATCGCACACTTTTTTTCCTACATCTATCTTGATATTCTGCTCCTCATTTGTTGAGCCCTTCTGAAAAGAAACACTATATATATATATATATATATATATATATATATATATATATATATATATATATATATATGACTCCATGGGATGCAAATGTGTTGAAATACCAGGGGGTAAAGTCTCACTAACTAAAGAAAAATTGTTTTTCTCTAATTGTAATGCAAATACTTTTTTTATCTCTAATTCCAATTCAGAAAAAAAAGCTGGTTGTATTGCAACATGGGACCCGTGTTTGATAAGGCCATGCATGTGATAGCACAGTTTGACATTGTCAAAAAAAAAATATTGCAGGAAGTTTGCTGGACGTAGATAATGAGGCCTTGATGTCTTGCTCAAGAAGATTGTTGTCAGAATCTCTGGTGTGTGTTACATTTGTAGGACAGAACCTGCTGTGTATCAGCTACTAAGTAGTTTAAGATTTCTGGCAAAAAATCGGGGACCTCTTGTCCAAGCAAAAGGTTTGAGCAGATGTAGTTAGATTTCCTGTGAAACGAAACATGATTAAAAGGTAAAAAGATTCAGGAAGAAAAGGGGCAAAAAAAAAAATCTATTTAACTTAGTTTGTCTCATCATCATTCAACACAGAGAAAAACAAGTCAAAGAGGGGGGGGAAAGTGTCTTCCGCCTCCATTTGCTATGGTCTTTCATACAGAAAAATAGTTCCGGCGAGCTTTTTGGTCTCCGCAGCAGCGGCATTAACAGTCAGACATTTTCTTCAGGCCCTCCTGAGATTTACTATCGAAAACCAATTAAGCCTTTGGTGTGCTGGTGCGCTTGGAAGGACTTGGTAGAGGGAGCGGGAAAGGTCGCCTGTCTCTTTTCATCTCAGCTCTCGAAGAGCCACGAAAATACACACAGAAACACACAATCGCCCACGCCCCCCCCTCCCAAAAAACATGTGAAATATCCATTGAGCTGACCTATGTGATTAATGGTGTTAGGAGCCAACAAGTGTGACCAAGGTGGCAAGTTGCAGAATTCCCAAGAGCTGCACTCCCCTCTCCTTCATCCTCTAACAGTAGTACATGTAGTATTTATTTTGTATGAATGGATGAATGGGAAGACTATGAAGGATAACTAGGAGGAGGTACTGCTTGCATCAGTTATACTCCAAATACTAAAGGATAAAGTAGGCAACACAAGCAATAAGGGGGAATCTCTATTGGGCCTGGGGGACATGCACTGATGCTTTTTAGGATAAAATCTGTGTTTTAAGGAGCCATCTGTTTGGAGAAAACATCACCTACCCTGACAGCTCGGTCAATTGCATAAAAGTGAAGTGTAATCTCATGACTTTAAAAGATGTGGGTGGGTGGTTGAAGGATGAAGTTGTTTTATAAAAATGCGAAAAAAGATTTCTTTAAAATCGGCAACACGATTAAATTCGTTTTTGGTTGCATAATGTAATGGCTATGGGAGAAAGACACAATCACCGTTCAGATCAGTTCTCTAGAAGCCTTGTTTTCACTATGCATTTCGCTTACTGCCAGACAACAAAACCTCCTGGCAAATATAGGAATTGCTTTAAAGCATACATTTAAATGTAACAGTGTAATGACCATGGATGTGCAGACTTGCTAGCCCTTGGCTAACGGGTCAGACCATTTAGTGGACTGCCCCCGCACCACAAGCGACTGCGTGGTGCGGGGAACCCAGGTTCGATTCCCAGCTGCCCCCTGAATTCTCGCTACATAGGTGGCAGCGGGGGGATGCATATGCGCTCAGAAGCGCGAGGGAGCTGGTATGCTGAAGCGCGGGGATGCGCTTCCCGAAGTGTAACAGTAGCCAAGGGCTAGCGAGTCTACACATCCGTGGGACCTGTTAGCCAAGGGCTAGCGAGTCTACACATCCGTGGGACCTGTTAGCCAAGGGCTAGCGAGTCTACACATCCGTGGGACCCGTTAGCCAAGGGCTAGCGAGTCTACACATCCGTGGTCGTTACACTGTTACACTAGTAATTTTACTTTACCCCATCTGTGAACATATCTCCTCTTCTTCTACAACAGTCTTTGGAGCTATGGCACGTGAATAAATTTGCTACGCTATGAAGAAAGAAACAAAAAAGCTTCTCATTTGTCTTTGGGATAGCTGATGGAAAATACATTGCGGAAATCCAAAAAAATTACATAGTGTGAACTTTAATAAATTTTGTCCAAAATATCATTTTGTAATAAGATCAGCAAAATTAAAAAAAAAAAGAATAAGTTTATAATGAATGTTACATATTTCTATGGCTTACTTTATAGCAAGGAGTAGGGAACTTAAAAAAACCCAAGAGTCACATCTGGTGGCTCTGATTACACACAGATCTTGCATGGCACCTTGTCACAGGGTGTTTTAAAACTCGATGAACCGATACCAATTTAAATAAATCACGGTTAGACAAAGATGAACCCTTTAGTCACCGTGGCCAGTCAACCCTGATAACTTTTTCAGGTCCCGCCCCTCCTTCAGTGTTAGAATTACAAGACTGGGTCACCAACAGATCCCAGTGAATACTGCTCCAATAAGTGGAATTAACAAACTCCCAAGGCTGACTAAGACATGAGGTGAGGAGAGGAGAGGAGAGGAGAGGAGAGGAGAGGAGAGGAGAGGAGAAGAGAAGAGAAGAGAAGAGAAGAGAAGAGAAGAGAAGAGAAGAGAAGAGAAGAGAAGAGAAGAGAAGAGAAGAGAAGAGAAGAGAAGAGAAGAGAAGAGAAGAGAAGAGAAGAGAAGAGAATAGAAGAGAAGAGAAGAGAAGAGAAGAGAAGAGAAGAGAAGAGAAGAGAAGAGAAGAGAAGAGAAGAGAAGAGAAGAGAAGAGAAGAGAAGAGAAGAGACGAGACGAGACGAGACGTGACGAAGAAGTGTGAGTACCAATAGGTGAGTGGAGTTAACAAGTGGTAGGTGTGATGGCTCCACAGCTCCACTGTCAAAGGGAAAGCTAGCATGACCTTGAGCTGTCAGAAAACCTTTCCTAGCCCTTGTTAGCCCAATGCCATCTTCTTTTCATCAAAGTTTCTATGGTTTAAAGACAAATCAGGCTGCTCACAAAGCATCCCATTCTCACCTGTAGAGTGTTTGAGTGTGTATGAGTGTTTCTGTAGATGTGGATTTTTGTGTGTTTGTGAATGAGGGATGAGGAGCATGTGTGAGTATAGGCATGCGTGTATGCAAAGAATTTTATTTTTTTGTGCCATTTCTTTCATAATAACTGTTGTTTTTCTCTTAATACTGTTGGCCCTACATTGGGGTATCAATATATTGATAGCGACACCCTGATTATCTTGCAACCAGGAGGATACAAATCAAGACCTTAACCAATCAATATCAGGACTGATAAACAGAGGCATTGATTGACTGTAGCTGCATGGTGGCAAAGCGGTTAGCGCGGTCATCTCACAGCAAGAAGGTCCTGGGTTCGAGCCGCGGGGTTGTCCAACCCTGGGGGTTGTCCCGGGTCATCCTCTGTGTGGAGTTTGCATGTTCTTCCCGTGTCTGCATGGGTTTCCTGTGGGTGCTCTGGTTTCCTCCCACAGTCCAAAGACATGCAGGTCAGGTGAATCGGCTGTACTAAATTGTCCCTAGGTGTGAATGTGTGTGTGTGTGTGTGTGTGTGTGTGTGTGTGTGTGTGTGTGTGTGTGTGTGTGTGTGTGTGTGTGTGTGTGTGTGTGTGTGTGTCAGCCCTGTGACGGCCTGGCGGCGTGTCCAGGGTGTCCCCCGCTTGCCACCCAGTGACTGCTGGGATAGGCTCCAGAATCCCCGCGACCCTGAAAGCAGGATAAGTGGTTTGGATAATGGATGGATGGATAGATGATTGACTGTAATAGACTTATAGAAAGTCATATGTCAGTGCCAACTTAATGAGTTGAGGCTTGGGACAACTTTCTATGAAGGGGGCGAGAAAACTGGCAAGCTACTTGCCAAACTCCTATAATGCAATACCATCAATTAGTAAAGGGGATACAATAGTCTATTCAACAAAGGAAATAAACAAGGCCCTACAAGAGTTCTATACACATCAGACATCAATCCCAAACAGGGGGAACTGACAGGTTTTTTTCCCCAACATCAATCTGCCTAGATTGTCATCTGAACAGGTGGCATTATTAGATAGTCCAGAGAATAAAATCAGGAACGCTGTATCATACATGAAAGCAGGGAAGTCACCTGACTTTGATGGAATTCCAGTGGAGTATTACAAGCAGTATACAGATATCCTGGCACCAATATTACAAGAGGTATATAATGAGGCCTTTACATTAGGATCTCTTCCACCCCCTCTAATTTTGGATCTTTATTTATGATTAACTTGGATTGCAAGATTTTAACTAAGATCTTGGCCATACATCTGAAAAAGGCATCACCAAACATTCATCCTGATCAAGTAGGATTTATGAGAAATTGGTCCTCAATGGACCACATGAGAAGGTTATTACATTTGACCTGGTTGAATTGGACAGAAAAAGACGCTGTTGTTGCCCTCTCTTGATGTTGAGAAGGCATTTGACCGAGTTCAATGGGAATTATTTTTTTGGATTTTTCTCCCTTTTTCTCTCCAATTGTACTTGGCCAATTACCCCACTCTTCCAAGCCATCCCAGTTGCTGGTACACCCCCTCTACCGAGCCGGGGAGGACTGCAGACTACCACATGCCTCCTCTAATACATGTGGAGTCACCAGCCGCTTCTTTTCACCTGACAGTGAAGAGTTTCGACAGGGGGACATAGTGTGTGGGAGGATCACGCTATTCCCCCCAGTTTCCTCTCCCTCCCAAACAGGTGCCCCGACCAACAAGAGGAGGTGCTAGTGCAGCGGCCGGGACACACCCCTACATCTGGCTTCCCACCCACAGACATGGCAAATTGTGTCTGTAGGGATACCCGACCAAGCCAAAGGCAATGCAAGGATTCGAACTGGCAATCCCCATGTTGGTAGGCTATGAAATAGACCACTACGTTATCCGGACGCCCCTCAATAGGAATTCTTATTTGCAGCCTTGTCACATTTTGGATTTGACGAACTATTATTAAATTGATTAAAACATTATACAAAAACCCAAAGGCAGCAGTGATACCCAATTTAACCTTACTAGAGCCACTCGGCAGGGTTGTGCTCTGTCGCTGTCATTGTTCAATATTGTATTGTAACCACTGGCCATTGCCATCAGAGCAAATGCAAATATTAGGGGGTGGAAGGAGGTAGGAAGCAGCACAACTTGTTACTGTATCCGGACAACATTTTGATGCTGATAAAAGACCCATTGAATTCAATACCACACTTAATGGACACAATACAATCTTACTAAAAATTATCAGGATATAAAATTATTTGGACAAAGTTGGAAGCTATGCCTGGACTATGTAATCTAATTTTATCAACAAATTTTGGCTTTAAATTGATTCCAAAAGGGATAAAATACTTGGGAATTAGATTAAGCTGGAATGTAGATAAAATGCCTACATTAAATTGTGAACCAGTGTTACAAAAAAAAAACTAATTTAGATAAATGGGGAAAATTAAACTCACATTATGGGGGAAGGTTAATGTAATAAAAATGGTGGTTGCACCACACTTCAATTATATACTTATGGTGTTACCAGTTGCTATGTCTTCTTGGATCTTTAAACTGTATGATACAATAATTAAATACTTTTTATGGGAGGGGAAAAAAACCCAGGATTAAACTTTGTAAAATGTGTTCTTCTACAGACAAAGGAGGCCTAGGGTTACCAGATTCAAGACAATACTATATTTCCTCTGAAATGGCCAAAATAGCCAGACACTGGAATAAAGATAACCAGTTAGAGTGGGTTACTATTGAAAATAAGCTCTCATTTCCATTTACCCCCACTGATAGACTATCTCAGTTTTCACATAATGTATTGAATCCCATCATGTTTCACTCCAAAGAGATCAGGACCAAAATACACAGGATATATAAATTATCATATTGTAAACAATTATATTCCTCCTTATAATATTACTCTATGATTAACATCAGAAAGACACCAGTATATTAGAAGAAGCGGTACCTAAATGACATATGTACTATGGCTGATTTATATGAAGAGGGTATGTTTATGTCATACTCTGACATAATAAGTAAAAATAATCTTAAGGGAGAAGAACATTTTTAGTATCTACAAATCAAGAACTGTATTACCGCCAAGATTCAGCACAAAGATGGAAACCACATCGCGGACTACTTCATGCTGCTTTATAAGTGCAGTCGAGCTTCTGTATTTTACAGAACAGCCAATCAACTGCTCAGCAGTGACCATAAGAACATAAAAATACAGTGGGAGAAAGATTTGGGATGTGTGATTGAGGAAGACGAATGGCTGAAAATTATATCCAACAATGGGAAATACTCAAGGGGAATTCACCCAATACAAAATAATACACAGATATTACTGGACACCACTAAGACTCAATAGAACAGGTTTAATAGATAGTAATCCATGTTGGAAATGTCAGGAAGATGCAGGCACTTTGATACACTGCATCTGGGGATGCCCAATTATCCAATCCAGTGTTGGAATATTTGAGCAATTGGTTGGGAGGGAAATGACCATTATCTCCAAGATTATGTTTATTAAGGGACAGAACCCAATTACACAGCATATCAAATGGAGAATTTTCAGTAATCATAGTAGGCACCACAGTTGGGTGTGAGATGGAAGAGAAAGAAGAATTCTGGAGGGAACTGGCTGAAGTGGTGGAGAGTATAACCAAGGAGGAGAAAGGTGATTGAAGTGGACTTCAATGGGCATGTTGGTGTAGGGAACAGAGGTCATGAGGAGGTGATGGGTAGGTATGGTGTCAAATAGAGGAATGTGGAAGAACAGATAGTGGTGGATTTTGTGAAAAAGATGAAAATGGCTGTGGTAAATAAATATTTCAAGAAGAGGAAGGAACACAGGGATAAGAGTATAAGTATAAGAGTGGAAGAAGGTGCTTGGACGGTGGTCTGTAGGATGACTTTGGAGATCAAGAAGAGGAAGATAATGATGGCAGAGCCAAGGATCAAATGGTGGAAGTTGAAGAAGGAAGACTGTTGTGTGGAGTTCAGGGAGGAGTTAAGACAGGCACTGGGTGGTAGTGAAGAGTTGCTGGATGGCTGAGCAACCACTGCAGAAATAGTGAGGCAGACAGCTAGGAAGGTACTTGATGTGTCACTTGGACAGAGAAAGGTAGACACGGAAACTTAGTGGTGGAATGAGGAAGCAAAGTATACAGAGGGATGAAGAAAGTAGACAGGAGTACAAGGAGATGTGGCATAAAGCGAAGAGAGAGGTGGCGAAGGCAAAGGAAACGGCATATGGTGAGTTGCATGAGAGGTTAGACACCAAGGAAGGGGAAAAGGACTTGTACTGATTGGCTAGAGGGACTGAGCTGGAAGGATGTGCAGCAGGTTACGGCGATGAAGGATAGAGATGGAAATGTGCTGACAAGCGAGGAGAGTGTGTTGAGAAGGTGGAAGGAGTACTTTGAGGAGCTGATGAATGAAGAAAATGAGAGAGAAGGTTGGATGATGTGGGGATAGTGAATCACGAAGTGCTGTGGATTAGCAAGGAGGAAGTGAGGTCAGCTATGAAGAGGAGGATGCCTGAGGAGTGGAGAAGAAACATACTGGTACAGATTTTCAAGAATAAGGGTGATTTGCAGAGCTGTAGTAACTACAATGGTATAAAGTTGATCAGCCAGAGCAGGAAGATATGGGAAAGAATAGTGGAAGCTAGGTTGAGAGAAGAGGTCATGATCAGCGAGCAGCAGTATGATTTCATGCCACAAAAGAGCACCACAGATGTGATGTTTGTTTTGAGAATGTTGACGGAGAAGTATAGAGAAGGTCAGAGGGAGTTACATTGTGTCTTCGTGGATTTAGAGAAAGCATATGACAAGGTGCCGAGAGAGGGGGTGTGGTATTGTATGAGGAAGTCAGGAATGGCAGAGAAGTATGTAAGAGTGGTGCAGGATATGTATGTGGGCAGTGTGACAGTGGCGAGGTATGCAGTAGGAATGATGGATGGGTTTAAGGTGGAAGTGGGATTACATCAAGGATCGGCTCTGAGCCCTTTCTTGTTTGCAATGGTTATAGACATGTTAACAGACAAGATCAGGCAGGAGTCTCCATGGACTATGATGTTGGCAGATGACATTGTGATCTATAGTGGGAGTAGGGAGCAGGTTGAGGAGAGCCTGGAGAGGTGGAAGTATGCACTGGAGAGAAGAGGAATGAAAGTCATTAGGAGCAAGACAAAATAAATATGCGTGAATGAGAGGGAGGACAGCAGAATTGTAAGGATGCAATGATTTACACTGCATGACTAGAAGAAGGGTAAGTGTGGTAACCATTATATTGCTATTAAATGCATGCACTATATTGGAATACTGACAAACGGAATACCGGGAATACTGATAAGAGAAATGTAATACAGGCCCATGACTGTCTTAGGTAATGAAAGATAAAGATAAAGAGGCTGAGTGTGAACAATGACCTATTATGTGCTTTGGGTTATCCATAGAGCAGACACCCCCCCCCCCCGAGTTCCTTCGTATTTGTCCGTGTGTGTGTGTGTGTGTGTGTGTGTGTGTGTTCGTGCACCTGTATCTGTTCAAGCAAGGACTGACATTCCAGCTAGAGTCACGGTGAAAGGCTGGGGCTTTACTCATACAAAGGGCTCTACTGTGTTCCTACGGCCTGTTTCACCTCCATAGCGATCTCTTGGTGTATTTTTGTGACGCTCCGCCTGCACGGACACAGGCCGCTCTGTTCATCATTTCAATCTCTATTTCATCCACGCATTCATTCAATCAAGCCGTTGGTCATTCATCCTGGCGCGGGTGGACATCAGGTAGGCCAGTCTCATTTAGCTGTGGCACAGGACAAGCTCACTTACGATAGCCAGGAGGCGGAGAGCGCGTCAGAGTGCCCCACCTTCGATTTCTCCACAGGCAGTAATGATATGGCCTGCTTCACGCCAGGGGAGTTCATCTGTGTGCCGGGATCATCTATGTAATTGACTGAAGTACCAAACCCATTCGCTATCAGGGTCCAGCCCGCTAACAGTTTTTTTTCTTTCTCTGCCTCTCTCTTGCTCCCCTCCCGCTGCTACTTGCCACTGAGGTCGCATCGATGCGTGACATTGACAGATTGTTTGAATATGACTGATGACCTATGAGGCAGTGATCTCTTTTATGAAAATCAATGAGTCCATATACAAGTTACTCTAATCACCTCTCACAGCAAGCTGCCATTTGTCCAGGGGCCAATCCAGTTGATGAGAAAGTTAGTCCAGAGCGAAGGGATTCCCATCTCATCTCTATTGGCATTGATTAATTTGTCCATTTCGTTCTCTAGGGTTGCTGAATGGGGGGGATGGAGAGAGAGAGAGAGAGAGCAAAAGAGAGAGAGCGAGACAGGGGCAGACAGGGGCAAGGGCGAGAGAGATAGGGGACAGTGGGGGGAGGTCCATTCTGTAGATAAGTGGTTGCGGAGCACACTTATGTGTTTATTCCATGGGTCCCAAAACACAGCATGTCTTTTGTTATTTTGTATGTACCTGTGTATGTGTGTGTGTGTGTGTGTTTGTGGGTGGGTGGTGATTGTCTGAAAATGTGTGGGAGTCAAGACACAGACAGCTTCATGGCTCTGTGCACTTGAGTGTTCACAGGGGAGCAGGTGGGACAAGGCACCACTCATATGCACTTAGTGCATGCAGATGTCTCCTTTTTAGCCATGTACTGTATGAGACGGGAGCCCTACCACATCTTAATGGATGCTGCAGTGTGTATGAGGCTGCAAAGTTTCACCTTTGGAGTGAAAATATTTCAAATACTATTCCTTTCAAAGGAAGTGGACATAGATAACCAGCAATGTAGCAAAGCTTCTATCAGATGTTGAACTTTCATCACTGTAGCTTGCAGCATTCACATCACTTTATTACATGGATTTCCTTCACATTCACTACTCATATTCAGCTTAGTCCTTTTATATGTCTACCAACTGCCATGACATTTTTTCGCCGGATGCGATTGTGGCCATATTCTCTTTGATGACACTGTGAAAGGTTTTTGGGACAGGAATAGAATAAACTAGTGCAGTATCGATCTGAGTGTCGATGGAATCCAATTGAACCATCCCTGTGAAAAACGTTTATTCTATTCTATCATATTCTGTTCTTACAGTGGAATAACTAGAGCGGGAGCATAAACGGGAGGATTCTGCACTATAATTCTGCTTCAATCTGTATTCAGATAACACATCATGCAGATATCCTGTGTTGGTGCCCCCCCCCCCCGTTTCTGTCTGTCTCTCCCTGCTCTGTCTCTCTCCCTCTGTCTCTCTACCTCTCCCTCTGTCTGTCTCTCTCCCTCTCTCGTTCTGTCTGTCCCTCTCTGCTCTGTCTCTCTCCCTCTCTCTTTCTCTCTCTCTCTGACTTTCTAACCAAAAACCTTGCAGCACCTCATTATACATGACTGTCACTCTAATCTTTTGCATAGCACATTTCTCTTCACCTGTCAAATTTGTTAAAGGACCATAAATAATCAGCACTTTTTTTTTCTTTTCTTTTTTTGCTCAATCATAATTTTTATGGAGCATTTGGATAAAATGCTGCAGAGAACTGATCCACCCGAGTCCCGGATTTCAATGTATTTTTTTGGCACGCAATAGTGTACAGTCTATCAGCGTTGGCAAGATGAATCAAACATTAATCTCACTGCGTCTTAAGACTGAGCACTTGTCATCCTTGCTTGCAAAGTCCTCAAGGCATCTACAGGTACAGCTTGTAGACAGTGATCAAGCGTCCTCTCCATTTCTTTCAGGAGAGGACTCATCATATATCCACCCTGTTTCCCAGAATAGCCGAAGTCGTTATCCGATTCGCACTTATTTCTTTACAACGGTGAACAATTAGATTGTGTGTACAGCGATCTGATGTCACCAAACATTGCCTTGCCATCTCGGCTATTTATGTTTTTCTGTGTGGCACTGTAGCTGTGACCTTGTCCTTTCAGTCTGGATCAATAACTTTGAATAGCTGATGCTTTTGTCACCCGCACGGGAGATTGCACTGATGAGGGAAGTATCCATGGCCACAGCATTTTTCTTTATGCGCTCACCCCCAATCAAATATGCTGCAGAGCAAGGCATCTCACAGACCCATATGTCAGAGACGCCGAGATCGACACACGCTGAACGACAGACTCCTTGCCATTTTATTCAATTTTGTTCCTTGAGGATCGTGACATGGCAAGATTTTCTTCGTGTTCATTTATTATTACTGTAAAAATGTAAGGAAGAGATTATGGTGGTGAGAGTGAAACCTACGACGAGACTAGATTTGAATGATCATTATTAAATATTCCCTAATTGAGATCATTTCTAGGTAATTACAGTGAAATTAAACTATTCAAAATTTTGCTCCATAACTCTATTACTCAGGGGGTTTCTGCACCACCGCTGTAGGGGGGGTACGTTGTAAAAGAAACAAAAATTTTAATTACATTACCATTTCAAATGAACCATTTGACATGAACACCATCCTAAAGCAAGACTAGTGGTTTGCAGATTGCACAAAATCATTACTTTGGCTGTCTGACAATATAAATGCCATGCAGCCACTTGTTTCAAGGAAAGGTGTTTGAAAACTTAAAAAAAAAAGAATTAATCTCTCTCTTAATAGTGCTGTAGTGATTAAAAATATCCAAATAGAAGAGCTATTAAACTGCATCTGACTCTAGATTAGAACCACATCCGGGACTGCATCCTGGCCTGTGACCAGATTAGACAAGATTAACATAATCTCACACTGAATGTATTACGTGTTTATTATCAAAGTTACTCTGTCCAACTGCAACGTAATTACAGTGAGAGATAAAACACAGCGCTCCATGCCAACCTTCGCTTTGAGTTAGAATTTTACAAAGAAACCATATAGTTCATGCAACAGATTTCAGTGAAGTCATGGCAATATACTTTTCATCGTTTTGTTGTGTCCACTGCTAACTTTCTAAATCACGACGTGTGCTAGCACACTGCGTATCTACCCTTCTTTGCTGTGGCCAGAAATGAACAGAGCTTTTCAGATCTTATTAGTGTGGGAGTCAGAGCCTTAGCTGGCCAGACTGAGCTGTGATGATAATGGCCTGCTGGACTCTCTAGATCCTGTTACACTGCTGGAGACATATGAGGACCTCTGTATTTAGCAGCAGCTCTCCCTGATGTAAGCTTAGATTGTAACAGAGCCGATGGCCACTTTCTCTCACCTCAGAGGGAAACTCAGAAGTAACAAAAAGCCAGGAGGCCAAACGGGCAGAGCAAGTTCCGCCAGGAAACTGTCTGCTGATCTATTCAGCCTCAACCACATGTTACAATAAACCCATCACAATAGGCCCTGCTTAGGGGCGGCTGTTCAACTGGAAAAAACAGCTTCTAATGTATATCGATGTTACTGCTGCTGTTGTTATGCTTCATTTATTGCCGCTCAACCACCTCAACCCCCACGTGTCACCTGTTTGTATCTGCTACTTTTATGTATATACAGATACACTGATGAGCCACAACATTATGACCACCTGCCTAATATGCTGTTGGTCCTCCATGTGTCACCAAAACAGCTCTGACCCACTGAAGCATGGACTCTACAAAACCCCTGAAGGTGTCCTGTGGTATCTAGCACCAAAACATTATCAGCAGATCCTTCAAGTCCTGTAAATTGTGAGGTGGAGCCACCGTGAGTTGGACTTGTTAGTCCAGCACATCCCACAGATACTCAGTCGAATTGAAATCTGGAGAATTTGGAGGCCAGGGAAATACCCTGAACACTTCATCATGTTCCTCAAACCATTCCTGAACAATGTGTGCAGTGTGGCACGGCGCATTATCCTGCTGAAAGAGGCCACTGCCATCAGGGAATACCATTGCCATGAATGGGTGTTACTGGTCTGCAACAATGTTTAGACAGGTGGCACATGTCAAATTGGCATCCACATGAATGTCCGTCCAGACCCAGGGTTTCCCAGCAGAACATTGCTCACAGCATCACACTCCCACCACGGCTTGTCGTCTTCCCACATTGCATCCTGGTGCCATCACTTCTCCAGGTAAACGGCGCACACGTACATGACAATCCACATGATCTAAAAGAAACTGCGATTCATTGGACCACGTGACATTCTTCCACTGCTCCAAGGTCCACTTCCAACACTCGCATGTCCATTGTAGATGCTTTCCACAGAGGACGGGGGTCATAATGGGCACCCTGATCAGTGTGCGCCTACGCAGCCCGAAACACAGCAAGTTGCAATACACTTGTATTGTGACACATTCCTCCATCCATCATTCCATCATTAAAACTTTCTCTGACTTGTTCCACAGTAGACCTTCTGTCGGTTTGGACCAGACGAGATAGCCTTCATTACCCTCGTGCATTGATGTGCCTTGGGCGCCCAACACCCTGTCGCTGGTTTGTCCCTCCTCTGACCACTGTTCGTTGGTACTCACCACTGCTGACCAAAAGCACCCCACAAGCCTTGCCGTTTCAGAGATGCTCTGATCCAGTCGTCTGGTCATAACAATTTGGCCCTTGTCAAAGTCGCTCAGGTCTTTACTCCTGCTCATTTCTCCTGCATCCAACATGTTGACAACAAGAACTAATTATTTGCTCACCATCTAATCTACCCAGACCTTGACATGTGCTCTTTTTTGGAGATTATCAATGTTATTCGGTTCACCTGTGAGTGGTCATAAGGTTTGGCTCATCAATGTATATGTATGTAAGGGGGGGTGCAGTTCAGTGCACTAAAACTATTGGCATTGTATACAGCAGATTAATTCTTTGCCAAAGCTCAAAGTCCTATTGCCATTTTAATACAAAATACTATACTTCAAATTGGTGAGTTGTCCTGACTGAAATGTGTTTATGTAGTGGCTGGCCTTCTCGTTCACCTGACAAATGTTAGTTGATTTCCGTTTTATTCACCTTCACAACCTCGTGGCACGAAAACAGTTTACCCATGGCCTGAAAGGTCAAATTATACTGTTAAGTATTCCTTTATGCCATGCATTTAAGTATGGCACAAGGTCTCTTCTAATATGCAAAAAAATGTTCACCTGAACAAGCTTTTTGGACTAGTCATGGCTCTTATTGAGTGTTGTTTCATTAAAGGGAAAATGTATGCCAATTTTTTTTTTTTTACTTGTGAAGAATTTCTTGAAAAGTGGCAACACCTGTGATGGCCTGGCAGCCTGTCCAGGGTGTAGCCCCGCCTGCCGTCCAATGACTGCTGGGATAGGCTCCAGCATCCCGCGACCCTGAGAGCAGGATAAGCGGTTTGAATAATGGATGGATGGATGGATGACAATACCTTAAAGTAACGTGGAACTTTCTGGCATTTTATAAAGAACATAATTTTGAGTCCAAGTTGGAGCAAGTTGATTGGCACTGTAAAGAGACATTATCTCAATCCAGATCTTTTTCACTTCTTTTAGGATAAACAGCAGACTCAGTACTGCGCTAAAATTAAGTTTTTTTTTTTTTAATCAAGGTTCACTATTTACTCCAAGTTGCCAAAACAATTTTTTCCATTTGATGTTTTAATTGCATGAGTGCATGGTTATCGTTGTTTTAGGGTATTGCTTTGTATTAGAAATTTCATGCGTGTTTCTTTCTAGATAACAGTTGGTCTCTCAGTCTAGACAGGTGGCCTTTGTAAACTACCTCCTTTGAAACTGCTCCAGAAATCAATCCCTTCTCCTCTCGGTTGATCTTGATTAACCTGTTTGTGTAACTCTGTGTGAGGGATTGTGTTTTGTGTGTGTGTGTGTGTATGTGTGTGTGAGAGAGAGAGAGAGCACGCAGCTGCTATATGCATGTGTGTGCAACTCCTGTTTGGAAGTACAAGCAAAAAGGTTGGCACATTCATGTGCATGAGCTTCACGTGCGTTAGCAACAACACTCTGCAGCACTGAAGTATGTGAGTCAATTAATTAGTCAATCAGTCAAACGGAGAGTTGCTCCTCGGTAAACCAATCATCGGTCAGTTTGTGTATGTTGTAGGATGGCCAAACAATATGAAGCAGGCCACCAAGCATACTGTTCAGTACAGATCAGATAACCTCACAATACAGAGAGCAAACCATCGCAGAGCAGAGCAGAGCAGCTCAGGCTGGGGTAAGATGAGGGTGAAAGATACACAGAGCAGCTCGTGCTTGGTGTCTTTAAAATGGCCCTTGCTTGGTGTCTTTAAAATATACATAATGGGAGGACTGAGGAGAAAATGAAGTCAGACTACCAGTAGTGCAGTAGAATACCAAATCATTCAAGTTTTTTCCTTTTTCTGAGACATGCCATTCAGTTCAGACTGAGCCAACAACCCCCCCCCCCACACACACACACACACACACACACACACACACACACACACAGTCAGTTTGTGATACGTCACAGACAGATATCTCTCTGGGCTTTAGAAAAGAGGCAAAAAGATGGCATATAATTCTGCCTGTCAGACACCTACTGTAAGCACCCTGATGAGATGGTGATTACGTATTACTTTAGCTAGTTCTGCAGAGAAAGGACGGTTAAAAAGAACTGGCAGAACAGCCCGTCCAGAAAATTAGAGATTAGATGGAGACAGCCTTACGGTTGTCCTTATGGTCTATTGTGCTTGGGAAGGACAGACCGGAGAATAGAGGGGAAAGCTGGAGAAGTTATCGGCACAGAGCCGTGGTGATATTAGTCCTGTGTTCAGTTATACAGATGAGATTGGAGAGATTGGCTTTAGTGGTTTGGCTTGCTCTGAGGAAAGGGGACATGCTGTTCAGGAACAAGCTAATCTTTCTGATTTAATAAAAAGACTATATTGAACCGAGAATTTGGAGCAGTGTGAGCAGTCACAATAGCTGGGGGATTGGTTGATGCCAAACAACAAATATGAAGCATCAAGTACCACTCGATATTTTACTGGTGGCAACCTATACCAGGTGGCGTTGTCACTTTCCTAACTTGGAAAGGTAGCAGACCATTGTGAGAAGTAGGGATGGAACAGCTACCAGTTTTAGTATATACCAGGGTAATATTGCACAAAGGTAAGTAAACCTTTTCAAATTTTAATGATTATTATAAACGTGCTTGTTTTTTGAGATAAAAAGCCGACTGCCCACTGCATCAGCATCAACCAAAATCAGTCACACAGCCACAAATCTCCCTACAAAGAATGTGACCCTGCAGACGCAGTATGTAGTGTGTACTTAGCTGCTGTGACAGTACTTTGGCAATGTTTCTTCTTTCTATGAGGACAAGTCTGAAGTATGGTCATATTTTGGTTACATTAACAGTGCTGAAGGATAATGAAGAGAGGATGAATGCCCTTTGTTCAGAACACGCCGAAAGTTGCAAAAACGGAGGTGGTGGGGTGGGGGGTGTTACACCAAAATCTGCGACCCATCAAGATTATATGACCCTACTCAAAATCTGCTATTTGCCATGATCTAGCGCCTTTTAGAAGATATGTATCTCACAATATGGTGACATGTATCTTCATGTCAAAAAGACATGCATATCAGGGTGTTAGGGTTAATACTCCTGCCTGTGCCCCTGAGCAAGGCAATGGAAAGAAGAACTGGAGTTGGTCCCCAGGTGCTGAAGCTGCCCACTGCTCCTATACAATAGGATGGGTTAAATGCAGAGAACGCATTCATTGTAAGAATACAATTCATTGTAAGAATACAACGTCAAATAAAGTGGCTTTTGGCTTTCATTTATATTATGTTTATTCCGAATATCTTTTGAATAGGAACAAAATCCAGTTTGCTTTACATATGCTTTTTGCTGCCCTAGCCTATGTGCAAAATAAATTCTTTTTAACTTGACGGAAACCATAGTTTGTCTTTCTTTCTGGCTGCGCTGTGGGCTTCCCATTTTCTAAAAGGAGCGCTCTATCACGGTTTTGAAGGTTTAAACCATTTCCCTGTTGGCCTGTGTTAAAGCCCGGCGGGAAGATTAGGCAAAGCTTGTCAACACTGAGGCGATCGCTGAAGTTTTCATCTGTATGACTCTAAACGATGCCCAAAACTCTTTTTTTTTTAACGCTATTCACTGCAAGCGGATGTAAACAATGTAGCGTTCATAACACTGATAAAAAAATGTTTTATAAGGTGATTAATGCATTCGTCGTATTTGTTAGGCCTCAAGGACATACGATGTGTTTTGGTGAGGAACCGAATGTAAATAAAACCATGTTGTTTACAAGGAAAACGTCTTTCCTAATTCACCAGAATATTTATTCCTAGCTCAGAAATGCTTTATCAGACTCCGGGGAGCAGCAGAGACCAACAGAAATAATAAGACAAATATCCAATCTATAAAAACTTTTTAAAAAAAATCCCTCTATCCATATTAAGTCGTAGAGACAAAACAATGTTTGCCTGTATCCAATCGTCAGTTGTCATTGCTGGGACAGGATGAACTCTGGTTATGACTCCAGATTGCCGGGAACGTTTGTGAAGGTTTGCAAGCTAAAAGATGAAGTTTTCCCCAAAGAAAAATGTAAACTGAAAGCCCATGCCTTCCACAGCAGATCAAGGCAGTTGCAGAGTGGTAGTGCCAGCCATGAACAACACAGCCGCAAAACCAACAACAAGCCCGTTAAAACAAATTATGTCAGCCATGCAAAAAAAATCCCAGATTTTTCCCAGACAGATGATACTGGCCGCTGTCACAGGCAACAGCTTGAGTTCTCCATGATAATCGCAAAGCCGTGTGAGATGAAACGGGAAAAAAAATGAGGAGTAACAGCGAATCCTTTGTTGCCTTCTTTACCCGCTTGCTTTGGCTATGTTGCCAGTTCTCCCTGGGTACCAAATGAATGATTATTTGTGCTGTGCTTTGTTTGTCAGACCTGGGGGGGGGGGGAGGGGTGGGGTGGGGGGGTATTTTTGGAGACACCAGTCAAACGAAGGTGGCCTCTTGCGACACTGACAAGCCAACCAATCTAATCAGCCTGAATGATGAGGGGGTGGACACATGCTAATTAGCATCAGCAGACTGAGCACGGTGGAGAGAAAAACATTGTTCTGGTCACGCTTTCACATTTACGCATGCGCGCGCGTGCATGCACGCACACTGTGTGTGGGTGTGTGCGCAGCTGCACCTGTCAGAGTATGTGTATGCAATGTATTCAAAAGTGTGAGAGTGGAATTGTGTGTGTTTGTGTGTGTGTGTGTGTGTGTGTGTGTGTGTGTGTGCCTGCATCATCATATTTGCATGTGCGCTGTAGATAGTAGTTTATATATGTGACTGCACAGCGCCATCAAATGTATTTGAATGTGCCTTAATGTGTGTGTGTGTTTGTGTTGGTGCCGGTTCGCACCGGTGTGCGCTGACAATGAGGAAGTAGGAATCAACTGTGTAGCTGAGGGCTCATGACAGAGTGACATGAGTTCATCAGAGGTCAGACAAGACCCACATACTAAAGCATACTCTGAATCCTAATGGCGCACACAGAGAGATTCAAACACCTTTTCGGACAATATGAGGCCACTTGTTGTCGAAACAAGAGCTTGTAAAAGACAAGCCACACCAGCCTTGCCATCTGGAGTCCATTTTAAGAAAGCGTGTTCAGAATGTAGTGTGTCTGTGTATGAGTCTGACAGACGGTTGGGTGACGATTGGGAGCTCTTCAAGTGCACACATCAAAGCTCTTTCAAGACGAGTGGAGGCTAGCATCTCCACTCGTCTGGATGACTGTGTGTGTCAGTGTCCTGCAATTTACATCAATGAATCAATCAACCAACCAATGAATGAATGGTGAGTGAATGAATGAATAAATGAATGAAGCTTAATATAGTATCTACGTTTTGAAACGAGAACATCAGTAGCATAACAAACATGAAAAGTGGAATAATGTGCATATAAAAAGAGAAATATTAAGTTTCCTTTATTAATCCCCTTGGTAAATTCAGTTACTGCAATTTAACACATCCTAGCTGTGATCTGTGCAGCTAGGAGCAGTGGGCTGCCGCCTTCACGCTGCACCCGGGGACCAACGGGGACCAACTCCAGTTCTTTTCCCATTGCCTTGGTCAGAGCCACAGACAGGAGTATTACCCCTAACATGCATGTTTCTTTGGATGATGGGGGAAACCAGAGCACCCGCAGAAAACCCACCGCAGACACAGGGAGAACATGCAAAACCACACAGAGGATGACCTGGGAGGAAGCTGGACAGTTTGGGGTTTAAACCCAGGACCTTCTTGCTGTGAGGCTACAGTGCTAACCACTGGGCTACCATGTCGCCCAATATCAACAATCAACAGTGCAAAATGAAAATATGGTGTGGGGTGTAGCATTAAATGCAAATAATTAAGTTTAAGGGAGAGACAGTACACAACACACACACACACACACACACACACACCAAAACACAGCTGTTTCAGTTGTTACTCTAACAACAGCTGCCCTCATGACTTGGTGTGTGTGTGTGTGTGTGTGTGTGTGTGTGTGTGTGTGTGTGTGTGTGTGTGTGTGTGTGTGTGTGTGTGTGCATATTCAAATATTCAAATGATCAGTAAGGTAATGATCAGTCTGTAGCATTATTCTCTTCACATCCCCTCTGTAACCCATTACTCATAAATAAATAAATTTGTCAAAACTTCCACAGATGTGGTGGCGGAGCAGGTGTCCAAAGCTAGCGAGTGCATGCGACTGTGACTGGAGGCTATGTGCAATGACCAGTCTGGAAAATTACCTAAAATCTGAATGAAATGTAGGCTACTACTACTTTGGTCAGGGTTGTTCAGCCCATAAACATTCATTAACACCAGTGAGAAATTACTCATATTCTTTAGGGCTGATCAGTTCGAGTTGTTTTGCCAGGTTTGTGACCCCCCCCCCCCACATCTTCCTGATCTTCCTCCCTTTTCCATTTCTGTTTTAGACATGTTTATTAGTGTTGATCGGGAGATATTCATTTATGCTGCCATTTTGGGCTGGGTTCAACCGGAAGTCGAAACTATTATTTCTAAAATGTATGCACCTTATTTCAATGTGCTCGACATCTTTGTTCCAATGGAAAGCTGAAATGTTGGCCCAACATTACCTGCAAAAAAACTTCCAAACCTGAACAAACTTCCAAACCTAAAAAGGGAAACACAATAAAATATGCTGTCCATTTACAGAGAATGCTGTCTGGTATCATCTCTGCTTCTATATCCAGACTTCTTCACTCTCTATCCTTCCTGCATCTGTCTCATCATTTGTTCTCTCCTTTGGTATAATTTACATTAAGCCTCCCCATGCCTCTACTTCTTTCTTTCATTTCCTTACTTTAATCTTTGCAGTCTGTTCATCTTTGTACCCCCCCACTCTCCTTTCTTCCCTCTCTCTCCCCTCTTTGCCTCATCTCATCAACTCCTCAGACGTTGTGTCTCACTGGCGCTCCCATTACAATACCCAGGGTGCATCACTGCTCCACCTCCAAGTAATGGATTTCCAGCACTTGTACCATCTAACATGTCACGTGGTCCCATCCCCTCCCAGGGTAGCCTGATTCTGTAAGCTGTTTAGAAATGCATGAAGCCTCTCCATGCCATTGTACTGACTCCATCATCACTCACTCCCCAGACAGAGCATCGGTGTGTAACCCCCCCCCACTCATCTCTCCTGCTTCACTGAGTCAAACCTACCAGGACCACTGCTGCTGCTGCAACAATAGCTCATCAGCAAAACACTGAACAGATCCTAAACCATGAGGCAAATTTAGTCATTACATGGAAAATATGATAGCAGGGTGGATAAGAATGCCATTTAACGTTGTCAACATCGCTTGGTAAGCAGGAGACTTAAGTGGCTTGAGTGCCACTGGGAGCACTGCATTAGGTTTTTGAATTTCCCCCCAAATTCTTTGATGGCTGCATCGTACCAAATTGGAAAATGTGTGGGCAAATTCTTTTTGGATCATTTAGAATTAACTCATTTTTAATTAGGCATGAACTAGCCATCTGGGTGCTCTCCAATGTCATGTTTTGTGTTTAGCTTTTCACATTTGGCTTCAGGAGATTGTTGAAAACTAAATGATATGAAGATGCAATGTGGACAGCAGGCTTTTTGAAAAATATAATGCACATTCACACAGACACAAACAGTCACACACAGAAATCACTAATGGAACATTGTAATAGGAAACACAATGCACTGGTGCTTATTTGAGTCAAATACTGTAACTGTTTGATCCCTGCAAAAAAAAAAAATCATAAAAAACTGCACCCAATGCTTTAGATCTTGGCAGAGACAAAGAAACTGGGGGCAAATATCCCACACTGTATCTGTCTGAATGCATCTCCAGTGCTTTTCGAGTGTCTGCCCAACAGCCATAGTGCCCAGTGAGCCACCGCATCTTTATGCAGATCTATTCAAATATCCTCCCCCACTAAGCTCTTGGCTAGACGGATGCTGACACTGTCTGATTCATGGTCAGGCCCACTCCCACTCATGACTTCCATTTTTGTCCAGGGAAAAAAAACACTCATAGAGCATATTGTCACCTTAAAAGCCCTCCTCTATCCTTTCTGCCCTTCCCATGCATTGTCTACAGTATTTCGAGAAGCAATGTGGGAACGAGAAAGCATAACTGGTTTCACATCTAAAAATGTGTTTCTATATTTGACCTGAGAAGAGATGCGGTTGTAAGGTGATAAGGGGATAATTGTAAACTTACCTTTGGTGTTTTGGTGCATTTTCCATTTCTGGCATCCTTGATGTGAGCAATATCCAGCAGATCTGTTTCCTGTCAAGAAAAATAAACATAGGGAAGAATAGAAAGTGTCAGTTCAAAGAAGCCAGAGATACTTTGGGGCATAAAGACATGGTTAACCTCTGCAGAACTGAGAAGAAGGAAAGATTTCATCAAAGCTGTGCGTTCCTAAAACTGCCACTTGTGGGTTATGGTATTGTGTTTTGCATTCATGAGATTTGCCCGTGCTTGTGCATGTGTGTTTATGTGCGCGTGCTTTTGTGCGTATTTCAGTGTGTGTGTGTGTGTGTGTGTGTGTGTGTGTGTGTGTGTGTGTGTGTGTGTGTGTGCGTGCGTGCGTGTGTGTGTGTGTGTGTGTGTATGCGTGTGTGTATGCGCACATGTGCTTAGGGACAAACATTAGCCTGGATTCAGGATGTCATGTGGGAGTCATTCAGTGCAGATATATGCATGTGTGTCACAGAGCTTGACGATAGCCCTAGAAAACAGGCGACACTAACGCACAGTAGTTTGGGTTTGAAAGTAGGGCACGAGTACAATTTTCCCATGCACACTTATGACCTGACTTAGTGGACACACGTGCGCACGCACACACACACACACACACACACGCGCGCGCGCACACACACACACACACACACACACACACACACACACACACACACACACACACACACACACACACACACACTCAATGACAAGCCAAATTAGGTTACTGGTACTGGAGAATTGTCCAAACACTAAAATATGCAACGAAAGTCGCATGTGACATGTCAGGAATAAATGCACAGACATGATTCAAGTGCATTTCCCAACTGTATACATCCGAGTCATTTTTACTTGAAAGTTTCTGTTGGGTGGAGCAAGTAATAGATCAGATTTGTACTCGGCGCTGAAGACTGGGAGAACTGTTGGCACTGAACATGTCCTGTGCACTCCCACCACATATACACTCAAACACAGTTTCTGCCACGGAGTAAAAGTCAACTGCCCGGCTGGGCTCAGCTGGTTGAGTGGCAGTCATTACACTGCACGCTAATGAAGCAACTTTCTCACTCCGTCCCCAAATGAGAGGAGAACATCATGAATAACGTTATTATGATTTAACAAGAGACTTAACTCGGACCCTGCGTAACGTAACACCGGTACTCATAATGGAAACCAAACATACTGGCAATCCATTATTTATACAGAGAAGCAAAAGAAGCCATTTCAGAGTGCCCTGTTCCTTCTAGGAGCTCTATCACTTCACCAGCCAAAATTACAGACAAAATTACTTGCCGCAATGGAGCAAAAGCACACAGGGACAGAAATCAAAATAGGAGCACTGAAAATATTGACAGTCCACCGCAAATTGCACAGGGAAATCTTTTCACAACTTACGTCTGCAAACTGCAAATGAGAAAAGGTTTATGAATGAACGGACAAAAATGCACCCATGTCGCTCAATAAATCCTTTGTTAAAAGAAATATTTCTTTTTAGAAAAGAAAGGAAAACAGTGAACAAAAGAGAAAGGGGGGGGGCTCCTGTGAGGATTTATCACAAGAACTCTGCAGTCACAGGCCAACCGATGTCATTTGGCGCTGTGCAGCATGCTAAGTGTGGAGACAAAACCCCCATCCATCACTAAACAGACACCTTGCATGCATCTAGCAATCCATCTGTCCATCCATTCATTCATCTACCTTTTCATCAACCAATGCTATTTCATGCTAATCTGCAAGCCTATTGCCCTTCAGACTGCCAGTAATCCAATTTGCATCATGAACAGGGGGCCAATATTTTCATGCTCACCACATGCCGTTATCGGTCTGAAATATATCTCTCCCCATCTCTCCATCTCTCTGAGAGGGAGACAGGACATGATGTGGAAAATTAACCAGACTGCACTGTGTGTCCACTCAGTGTTATCAGGGGAAGATATGGACCAAAGGGGCTTGAACCAATCTCCAGCTGCAACCCCGCTATCTTGACTATCTCCAGGCCATGAAAGCAGAAGAAAATTGCAACAGTCCCTCCTCCCTTGTCTATAAATCCCCTCTCACGTCAATGTTTTACCAAAAAACAAAAAATAAATAAACGATATACACAGAGGCATTACTGGATATTAACCAATGGATGCAAGAGGCCACAAAACTATTGTGGCCTCTTGTCCAAATGTGATGCCTCTGTCTCCTTATAAGAGCGGAAATTAAACCACTCTGTTCTATGGCCATGGCCCACCGAGCACTTCCTCTTCTGACGGTGGGGGACACATTCTGCAGTGCCTTGCATCAATTAGCCCGTCCCTGTTTGCAGACGGAGGGAGGCTCTGAGTCAAAGGTTAACGCCTCCACTGGGTCTGCAAAAGCCTGCCTTTGAAGTCTCTTTAGAGAGACAAGGCGCTGCACGGGGGCTTGGTGGAGCGGCAGGGCTCCAGGAAGGAGCTCCACGGTGGGGTCCACATCGTGCCCTCTGGCCCTGCTCAGTACCAGAGCTCTGTGCTGAATCTGTGTCATCAGGTGATTATTAACCTATACGACAGACTCATTAATGGTTAAGCAAACTGCCTGTACTGACCAGGAACTGCTCAGACACAGCAGGCGACTAACATCTTACACGTGTCGCCATTACCGCGATGTACAGAGACCCGGGTAAACACGTGCTCCGTTTTGCAAATCATAAAGTGGTGATCAGATGTACAACAAACCACATCGATGGGTTAGCGCAGGTGTATTGACACTGACATGGATTTAACGTTGACAAAATCTGCATAGAATATTAAATTGAGAACTGGATTAACCTTTTATTTTTTTTTAGTCTGATCGGACATTTTTTTTTTCACCTCTCTCATTGATTTCCAAAGGGATCTGATGTTTGTCTTTTCCTATCCCTGTTATTCATCGCTCACGCCATCTATTGCCCTCCCTCCCCCCATCTCTCTCCCAGGGCATTTCGTGCGTGCATCAAAACAGAGAGTGGAGCGGAGTGGAGCCACGGTCTATTAAGATCCATGGCACGTCCAGGAAGCAAGGAAGGCCAGTGGGAGAGAAACTACCGAAATTAATGAACATGCTTAACCTGCACTGGCCTCGGGATCTGTTTGCTGCATCTGTGTTTGTCTGTCTGTGCTGAAGGGCTGTTCTTCGCTCTGCATCCACGACCCCCCCCCCCCACACACACACACACGCACACCGCTTCCCTCTTAAAATTAAACTTGTTCCATCTCTAAGCGGCAGCTACACTCAAGGCAGTGTTTATCGTTACCGAACCGTGAGATTTGTGATGTCCTTCACCCCTCCTTTTTTCTTTCATGATTGTGAGGGAAATTTGCATAACTATCTGACCAAACTGCCGAGAAGAATTTATTGCTGATCTCTGTGTCGTTTTGTTTTCAGACGAGTCCTCTGGTTCACGGGGGGGGGGGGTTCGGATGACTTTTGTTTTATACTTGAGACTACAATAAGAACAAAAATGAACCAACAACAAGACAGCCAGAATATATCATCAGGTTGGCAGGTTTTCCATCCATCCACTATCTAAGCCGCTTATCCGAAGTCGGGTCGCGGGGATGCTGGAGCCTATCCCAGCAGTCATTGGGCGGCAGGCGGGGAGACACCCTGGACAGGCCGCCAGGCCATCGCAGGGTCGGCAGGTTTTAGGACTGGGAAACAGCAGGTACCTTCCAATCCATTATTTGATACATATTCTGATTTTTCAAATATCACAATATAATAAATATAGTGATTCAATGTTACGATTTCATCTGTACTTCATCCCCTCCTATCTACAGTAAAATGTGAAAATTGCTAAAATACAAGATGCAACACAATGCTTTTATTTTAAGCCCAATGTGCTGTAAATGCTTAAAACATGAATGTTTCCCCGAGCAAACATTCAGAGGCAGCACTGCAATGGTAAAATCATCAAAGTTTAGTATTGTGATTTTGCACAGAATTTACCCCCCCCCCCCCATTACCTAGTAGGTCTCAGATCGAACAGCGTAGTTCGTCTCTGGGGTTGTGGGTTTGAGGGTTTCATAGGTGTATCAGCAGGGTAGACTGTATGTGTGTGTGTGTGTGTGTGTGTGTGTGAGGGTTAAGAAGAACGGCAAAGGGGCAGGGAGGGAGTGGAGGATAAGAAAAGTTAGATTAAGGCAGACTGACAGTCACAGGATTGCTAGCTCATTTACTAGTCGCACACTTGACAGCTTCCAGGTTGGCAAGCGGATGTGCACTCCACAGGGCTCAGGGCTTCTGCTGAGCAGTCAAGAGAAGGAGCATAGAAACGAGGGATGGGGGGAGGTGGGCAGAGCTGTTTTGTCAAGTGCACAGGGGCCGGTCTTGAGAAGACATATAAGTCTTTTTTCCACTATTGCGCAGTCCGTCATGAGGCTACTACGCACCATGCCATCCTAGCGAGGAGTCGTGGGCGCAGTCTATCATTTGTGTTTCCATTAGCGCTGGAGCTGAAGCCAGGACTAGCAAGTACCACAGAAAAACTACAATGACGACAATGATTGCCGTCAGACCAGATGTTGATCATCAGTTTCACCTCCACTGGCCATGACAGATTCAGATATTGTTTTGTTTTCTGACTGAAAAAGACCAAGCCTGCTCATTTTGATTTCAGTAAACGCCGTAGGATCAGTGTAGGCTGTAATAACGGCGCCGTAGGCATACCGATACAGTACCAGATGTGTGACACTGGATGTGACACGGGTGTAAAACCAATCGGTGAACACCGGTGTCATTTAGCTCTCCCACCAGTTTGATCTGGCCGCATTCAGCACGGTTATCAAATGGTGCCGAAAATCAAGAAATGGGCGTGTTTTTGGAACCATTACATGCCAAACCATGCGTTAAAGGAAATGCCGTTGGAATGGTTTCTTTCCATGCACAGAACCGTTCTGTCATGGCCGCTCCCGGTTCCATCTACTCCGGCCCTGGTTTCCAAGTCTCATTTATCATCCTGTGCTGACAACGCTATCCCAATCCAGACTCCTATCCAGCTTTCCTCCGTTACCCATGTGCCCCAAAGCTATTGTATATTCAATCAAGTTTCCGTGTATTTAGGTTTGGCTGTTTAGTGTTACGATGTCTCCCAGTCAGGCATTTTTCCATATCTCCTAGTTTAGTTGAGTCAGTTATTTTTCGCAGTCATCGCCTCCCATAGTTTGAGTCAATCATCCTATTATCTCAATAATTGTCTGTCATCTTTCCTGTTTTATTTTGAAGTTCACCTGTCTTCTCTTGTCAGTTCCTGCCCCTTGTCTTGTCCTCAGTCAACCCCGTGTATCCCACACCTGTTCCCCATTCCCCATTAGCTCCCCAGCTCATATACTCCCCTGGTTTCCTTGTTCCTCTGCCAGACTTGTCTTGTGCATTCAGCCAAGCTATCCAGCGTTTCATTAACTCTCATTCTACCAGTCTACCCATGTTTGAAGTCTGCTGCCTGTTTCCTGTACCTTGTTTTTCTTGCCTACACCTCGTCAGATCTGTTCGCCTGTTTGGACTGATAACTCCGTTAGCTAGAACTTGAGCCTTGAGTCTGTCTGCCTGCCCCTTGTCTATCTGGCCGCCTGTCGGACTGATTTCCTGTGTACTGACCCCTACCTGCCCTTGACCATTAAACTGAGTGTTACTGTAACCTCCCTGTCTCTGTGTTGTGCATTTGGGTTCTTAACTGTCTGTTTCCTTACCATGTCTCTACCATGTTCTCGTCATTTGTGTTCCTGTTTCCCTCATTTTTTCTGCAAGTAAACCTTTTTGCTTCACCCTTTACTGCACCTGTAAGACGGAATGCTCTGGCCATTCTTGGACCCAGTGGACGCTGCCCCTCCTGTTCCTGACTTCTCCCTGCAGCCAAGGGCCACCTCTTTTCCTGTGGCCAAGGCCGCCAACTCTGAAGTCTTGATGTTTGTCTATCATGAGTCCTGATATTTTGTCCATCTGCCCTGTGGTCCTGCACGGCTGTTCCTGAATCCCACGCAGCCGAAACGGCCATTCCTGATCCAATTCCCTTGCAGCTGAGGGCCGCCTCTGTGTCTTCCTGCAGCCGACACTGCTGTCAGCTATTTGGGTCGTCCCTGTGCCCCGCAGCTGAGCCAATGTTGTGGCCATTCTGGGGCCTCACTCATCAATCGTTGGTACGAACAAATTTGTTCTTTAACACCCATGGAATGGCATACCGGTGGCGTGGCTGTCTATTCCATTGCCTACCAACACGAGGATCACCGGTTCGAATCCCTGTGTTACCTCTGGCTTGGTCGGGCATCCCTACAGACACAATTGGCCGTGTCTGTGGGAGGGAAGCTGGATGTGGGTATGTGTCCTGGTTGCTGCACTAGCGTCTCTGGTCGGTTGGGGCACCTGTTCGGGGCTGGGGGGAATAGCGTGATCCTCCCATGGCCTACGTCTCCCTAGTGAAATGCCTCACTGTCAGGTGTAAAGAAGCGGGGTGGCAATGCCACATGTATCGGAGGATGCATGTGGTAGTCTGCAGCCCTCCCTGGATCAGCAGAGGGGGAGGAGCAGTGACCGGGACGGCGCGGAAGAGTGGGGTAATTAATTGGCCAGCTACAATTGGGGAGGAAAAAAAAAACACCCATGGAATTTTTTTTCATCTCTCAAAATTGTCTGATGGTCACAAGAAAGCCTGATGGTAATTTGTAGTTTTCCCCCTAAACTCTATTTGCAATGAGCCATCACCCAGGCTTGCAAAGACATCAGTAGCCAATCTAAATTCAGGGGTTACCCAGGTTCTGCACTGGTCTCTGAGACAAACGTCAGGGCATGAAAATTCCACAGGTGTGTAAGAACAAATTTGTAAGTACGAACAATCAATGAATGAGGCCGCTGGAGTTTGGGTAGCCGAAGCTACCGTTAGTGATTTCCCCTGCTGCTGAGGGCCGCCTCTGTGTTTTCCCACAGCTGACACTGCCGTTCCTGTTCTGATCCCTCTGCAGTGACGCTACGCTCCAGAACCCCTCCATGGCATTCATGGGAGGGGGGCAATGTCATGGCTGCTCCTGGTTTTGGCCACTCCAATCCTGTTTCTTGTAATACTCAGCCCAAGTTTTCTCTTGCCATGTCCAGCCCTGCTCACACCTATTTACCATCTAGCCATAATTTCCTTGTGTAATCTTTAGCTCTGATCCCGTCTACAGTTGCTGTTCTGAACATCCCCCGCGACCGGCTAGGAAGCCATTTCGTGTCCATGCGAGAGGGGTACTGTCATGGCTGCTCCAGCCACTCCAGCCCTGGTTTCTAAGACTCATGTCTAATCTTGCTCTAACAACACCATCCCAATCATGAGTCCTGCCCAGTTTTTCCTGTTACCCATTTGCCCCAAAGCTGTTCCTTATTCAATCAAGTTTCTGCGTATTTAAGTTTGGTGGTTTTGTTTGCTGTCAGAGCCTGCCATGTCTGTACCATGTTCTCGCCATGTGTGTTCCAGGTAGCCTCATGTTTCCTACCAGTAAAACTTTTTGTTTCACCTTCTCCTGCCGTGACACGTTCGGTTGTGCTACGGAAAACCACTAATGTTCTCAAGTCTTGTCGGTCAAGGACACAGTTCAAAACAGTGCTCTGATCACTCGGTAGCAGGCAGGCTGGCGCTCCACGCATTAGATCCCTATGAGGTTCGTCCTCAGATGTCTTGGCTGCAGGGAATGATAGCGTGAAATAACATTCAGTTCAACAGTATATCGTATGTACAACTTCTAAACCTTACCAATAAAAGGGATGAAAGATAAATAGAAAAACAGAAGATTAAGATCCATGGCACGTTGAAGAAGGCCTGTGGGAGAGAAAATTGTGCAGAAATAGTGAATATGTAATTACATGGGTAAAAAGGCATTAAGTAAAATGGAAAATTGATGACAAAACAAATGTGTTAACAGAAACATGTCACCTTGTGGAGTTTTAGTTCTGCATTTCACTGTACAGTTGGAGGCTTTGCGATTTTGTTATTTGGTGTATACCACCACTTGAATGTGGGACGTGATGATAAAACACGTGGCCATGGTCAATGTCATTTTTTCATTGTATTAAAATCCTGTTCTAAATTTGCATCAAGCATTAGAACATTGCAGCACAACTCAAATAAACAGATGACACTGCAACTAAATTTGAAATACTAAACCCAGAAACACACTATAAGCCACCTTTCCAAACAGTATAGTTTCACTGAATTACTTGCATATACAATGGGCTATTCTCAGCCTTCTGAGAAGCAGTTAATGGATTATTTCAGCAGTGTCATATCTCATCTTGTTAAATCAAGTGTGGCGACCAATCAGAGGCGGTTTGCAAACAGGAACGCAGACAAGCTGGCTGTTTGTGTCACTGGATGACACAGGCTATATTGGTCAGAAAAAAAGTATAAGATGTCATTGACCCCTTCCAACCCACTCATGTCTTCTGCTCCAAAATAAACTTGACATACACACTGTCATGTGCTGCATTCTAGGACCGTTTCCAGAGCACTGGAAGATGACTGGGAAAGCTCCAGACATTGTAAGCATTTATACAAGACAGCTCTGTCTGTGGGCGCACATAAATTAGAGCTCACTGCAAATCAAAGGAAGGAGCGGGGAGACATTTTGCCCTTTTGTTTTGTAGAGTTGTTCTGTTCTTTGAGTGGCATAGGAGGGATACAAAAGCCCATTGACTCGGGGGTCAATGAATCTGAGGTACGGATGAGTCCCCGAGTGATAAAACACTACTATTACTTTAGTTGAAAACGCACACGCACACGCACACACACACACACACACACAAACTTTGCTGATGCTATACCCGCCCATTTAAGTGGCACTCTGTTGACACTCCGCTGGCAGAAAACATGTACAGTTAAGAGAACAAATGGTTTGTGGAGAGCTGTGAAAGACGTAGGTTGAGAGTCACATCCACTCTATAGCTCTACTGTCACAAGTCCTTCACCCAGGCAGACTATAAAGAGTGGTGGAGTGAGGTAAACAGTTACAGAGCTAGACAGACAGACAAGATAGTAGTCCAGTAATATTAGGTCATTTTTTTCACCAAGGTCAGAGAAAATTAGTAAAAAGCTGAAAATTGCTGGACGCAATCCTTTCACCATCCTCAACAACATACTAAAAGTCCCCTTGTATCCTCCTTGAGCTTTTCCCGTTATGACGTCATGATGTCATGAGTGTCACTAATGTCGAAAATAGTGTTTGAGCTAAGAAATACAGTCCACATGAGTTCATCATTTACTTCTTTGCAGTGCTATCTTCATTGTTTGAAAAAAGAGATTGCTTCAAAATGAAACATGTTACATCATGACGTCAAATAGACGTCATGACAGTGGTGTCATGATGTCATGTTGTAAATATGTCCTAATTAAGCTTCAGGTTGTTTTTTCTCAATCTTTCACAGTATCAGGAGGTTTTTTTTCCATGTTTTTCAGGGTATGTCCAGAAGTGAAGATTCAGAAGAGTAAACACTGTCGTCATGGATGAGGACAGCATTTGCATCCTGTGTGATAAAGGACTCTTAGCAGAGGAGGCAGTTCCTGTGACTAGAGGACTGGATACCATTCGAAAAAGCAGCGTGCAGCGAGGGGACAGAATCGCAGAGAGGTTGAGTGGCCTTTCATCCACTGAAGTGCACAAAATATGTCGTAAAAACTATACACGTCAATCTAGTATTGTGTCCGTGCTTCATCCTTCTCCAAAAAAAAACAAAAGACCCTCAGATTATCACTGCCACCATTTCACTTTAAACAACACTGCTTGTTTTGTGGTGTTGAATGTGACATATCGGTGGAAACAAAAAAGCCTTTGGGCAGGCGGAAAAGTATACACGAAGTACGAACAATGTCCTGTAAAGACACTATTACCAAAGCAGCAGATGAGCACCATGATGAATGAGGACACATGGTACTTCGCGTGTTGATTCCGTGATTGACTTGGTGGCTGCTGAAGCCAAGTACCATGGCAAATGTTATGCAAATTTCTTCAAATTGCCATCAGAACGTGAGCCAGGCCGTCCACAAGACAATGCTTTGGCCAAGGCACATGAAGAACTGTTCTCATACCTGAGTGAAAATGATAAATGCCGATACTCAATTGATGAGTTACTTCAAAAACTTGCAGAATATCTTCCTCAATCTGCAGAACTGTGTTCTGAGAAGACATCGTATGGCCGTTTGGTAAAAAATAATCAAATAAAATATACTCATGTATACTAAAATACAGCTCCAACAAGGCCATTTCTCACGTAAATATAACATATGACGTCATGACCGTGAAAGCTCAAGGAGAGTACATGGGGACTTTTAGTATGTTATCAAGGCTACTGAGAGGAGTGTATACACCAATTTTCAGCTTTTTACTAATTTTTTCTGCCCTTTTGCCCATTTTGACTGGACTATAGGAGAAGGGAACGCACTAGGGGCAGGTGGATGTTTAAGAGGTAGCGAAAAGGTAAAATTATGTTTATGATTAGTGCCGTTAAGTGTTTCCATCTGCATCATGAATATGCAGATGTATATCCATGGATGCACTGTGTGAAGGTATAAACCAGGTGTGCATGCCTGTATGTGTTTTGCATTTCTGTGTTTATCTTGCACACAATAAAAGCAAGGGTGAGGAAATCAGGGAGAAGCCTGGAGGTAAATAACATATTAACTTCACGACTGAGGGCCGCTCCCTATCCGCAACTGCTGGTCTACATTCATGAGTCTTTGAACAGTAAGGTTCCTTTTAGACAGGCATCAAGATAGCACACTACGCAAGAGGGATGGCGGCCCAGCATCATATTCTTTCACGAGACTTAGAATTCCTTGCAGTGATACTTGATGACACAAAATTCACCTTGTGAACACAACCATGGCATAATAATTTTATTTGGGTTTTTTTGTTTTGAGATTGATTTAATGCACTGGATAATGCCCCGAGTGAGAAATTCTGCCATTGCCCCTCTTGGCAGGGGCACAGCATTAGCCAGCTGTTGCAGCTGTCTGCTTTATTAAACAATGTGTGGGAAGTGGATAGAAAATGTGGAGCAGAGAATGAAGGTGTCAAAGGTCATCGGTTAGATTCGAACCCGTCAAAACTGCCACCAAGGTGCCACAGGCTCTATTAAAAACCAAACTCATTCACTGCTCCTATCTCTTTGAAAAATCTCTCTCATGTTGTCATTTTCTCGTTCCCCATGTTTGGCTCTCTGGATTGAGGTCAACTGACATGCAATTCAGCCACTCCAGAAAAATCATTAAAAAAAAATAAACACTCAGCTAAATGGTTGAGAATCTGTGCTCTGTCATTACCAATAACAGCAGCTTCTCCTTTCAGTTTGAAGTGACACAACTAAAAATAGCTCAACATGATTCCAACACCCCCATCCATCCTACCCTGGAGCGGGAGATTGACAGGCGGATGGGTGCAGTAATGCGGATGTTGTACCGGACCGTTGTGGTGAAGAGGGAGCTGAGCCGGAAGGCAAAGCTCTTAATTTACCAGTCAATCTTCGTTCCAATCCTCACCTATGGTCATGAGCTTTGGGTAGTGACCGAAAGGGTGAGATCGCGGATACAAGCGGCTGAAATGAGTTTCCTCCGTGGGGTGTCTGGGCTCAGCCTTAGAGATAGGGTGAGGAGCTCGGACATCCGGAGGGAGCTTGGAGTAGAGCCGCTGCTCCTTTGTGTCGAAAGGAGCCAGTTGAGGTGGTTTGGGCATTTGATTAGGATGCCTCCTGGGCGCCTTCCTTTGGAGGTTTTCCGGGCACATCCAAGTGGGAGGAGACCCCGGGGTAGACTCAGAACTCGCTGGAGGGACTAGATGTCCAATCTGGCCTGGGAACACCTTCGGATCCTCCAGGAGGAGCTGGAGGGCGTTGCTGGGGAGAGGGGCGTCCGGAGTGCCCTACTTAGCTTGCTGCCACCGTGAACCGACCCTGGACAAGCGGCTGATGAAGAGATGAGATGAGATGAGATAAGATGATTCCAACGTTTTTTGTTATTATTATTTTTTTAGAGTGTATTTATGGTTTAGTAATAGGTGTTTTAAAGGTGTCAAAACTATGAATTCAGGAAGTGGCAAAAAAAAAGTCTCATTCAACATAGCTAAAAAACAGCAGACATAACTCGGAGTTAAAAAAAAGGGGGCAAAATATTTTGTGAGTCGTGATGTGAAGGTAACAGGTGTAAAGCAAGCAGGGTTGACTGGAGGGGTCACACTGCATATCTCAGCGATCTGCAGTGATACATATTCACCAGCTGTAAACACACCTGGTGAGAATTTTGACCAAATGGATTGGAACACACACACACACACACACACACACACACACACACACACACACACACACACACACACACACACACACACACACACACACACCAGTTGTTGCAGGGCAGCATCAGCATAAATGTGTCATAACACATGTCTTTCTGATGAACGAGTACAGGTGGACAACAGTCAGCCTGAATGGTGAAATCAAAATTAAGTGTCAAAAAGTGAGCTGCGCTAAAGTGGACGTTGGTTCGACTGGGGTTCAGGGTGTGACGGATGGAAAATACAGGGAATAGAGGTCAGGTGAAAGGAGGGAGAAAATGGAGGAATGGACAGACAGATGGAGAGGGAGAGAGAGAGATGAGACTGAAGGCAAAAGGCGGTTCTGGCAGCATCGGTGGCTGCAGCTGATAGCGGCTCCCAGCAGCCGCCACTGCATGAAACCACCAACCCCGTGCTGAGATAAAGACCACCAGTACCTCTGTTCCATATGTCAACACTGAATCACAACCACACACACACACACTCACACGCACATGTAAATACACACATACATGCACACACACTATTGCATACGCACGTGCACACACACACACACACACACACACGCGGGTGTGTACTGCACACATCTGCATGCGTGTGTGCACACTGATATACCAAAAATTCGTTGACAGGCATACACACTTGCAAAAAAAAAAAACACACTTCCACAAATATGTACAAACAAATTTGCACAGGCACAAACGTTCACACACACACACATACTCAAACAAGGGCACATGTGCTTGCACGCAAACCCACAGGCATGCACACACAAATACACACCGACACCCGCAGATGATAAATGTGTGCACACACGCGCGCGCACACACTTCAGCGTTTATCAGTTACCAATCTGAGATGTCTGCTGTGCTCGGTCATTTTAAACACCGAGAGACTGAGTGTGATGACCAGCTCTTCAGCTCACACTGGCACACACACACACACACACACACACACACACACACACACACACACACATACACATACATACAGAAATGCACATGCAGACCACACAGAACGATAGACTCACATCTACAAAGAAGATGGGCAGACATACAATCGCACACAGACCGACAGCAGAGCAGTGCCAAAAAAAATAAAATAAAATAGACACACAGACAGACGGATACACACACTCACACACCAGTATATATCTCGATATACGGACACACAAATATACACACGGTGAAAGATGGGTTGCAGTGAGGGATGCTGGGGGTGACGGGCCTGTCTGATAGCAGAGCTGGGCGGGACAACAAAGAGAGCGAAGCTGCTCCCCTCATTCGCCCGTCATCCACTCCCTGCTCTTGCTCTCTCTCATTATCTCTCTTTCTCTCCCTTCTGCCTCTAGTTGGATAGCTGCCGCCACCCCCCACCCCCCCTCTGTTACTCATGCCGTCTTCCTTCTCCGTTCTCCTCTCTCTTTCTTCTTTCTTTCTGCCTCCCTCATCTTGGCCATCTGCCTCTCACTCCCAGAGTCCTCTTGCTTATCTCCTCTCTGGACGCCTGCCTTCTTCGTGCTCTCTTCTTCCATCCTGCACACCCTCCCTTGCATCTTAACGGCGGCTCCCTTGTCGGAAGATGACAGCTCACTTCTCGTCTTGTCTGATTCTCCTCCACCCCCCCCACCCCCCCAGACCATTTAAGCTGTTCTATCTCTGTGGTTTCCTCCAGGCATGCTGCGGATGCCTCTTATACGCTGCTGTTAAAACACCTACGATCCCCTGGGAGTGATGCACGCATTCACACTGGTGTATACACGCACCACTGTCTGGCCTTTTGTCTCGGACCAATCAAAATGTTCTGCCGGTCTCCCGAAGCCTCGGTTGTTTCGTATGCGAGGCATATCCCTCGGAATTCATTTCGAATGCTCAATTCACCAGGGTACCGCGGGTTAAGTCTTGAGCACACAAACACACACACACACACACACACACACACACACACACACACACACACACACACACACACACACCCTCGATATTTCAGCAATGTCTAAAAGGTACATTCAACCATGTCTCCCTATTGAACCTATTGAGGTTTATTGCCCCAGCTGAAGTCCTGTGAGAGGGAAGTGCCACTGGCAGGTACAGCCGAGCTGTGACTCTCATCTTCTGCATCATCCTATTTAAGACTCCTCCTAAGAACAATCCACGGGTCCTTTGAAGTCAGCACAAAGAAACTAGCTATGAAAAAAAAAGACACATTTTTTCCCCTGCAGGGCAAACCATCTTTGTCTCACTCGACCCGTCTTCTCCGAGCTCCCTTCTTCCACTCGCTCTCTCCCTCACTGCCATTCTCCTACACTTTCTCCTGCAGCTTGATCAAGGAGTACAAACTCCTGTGGCTGTCATCATGAAACATTGATACGCACCACAGTAGGTGGGCAGAGGGGCACCGAGGGGGAGAGGAAAGGGCAGCGTGTTGGCCTTTGGTGGAAGAAGAACACACTCCTTTACATTACCGCATGCTTTTCTCCAGCACCAAATCCAGCAAAACGGGGGGGGCTGTGTCCCAGAGTTATTTCGAGACATATTCTCGGCACTCATATTCGACGGTTCCGCTTTGATTCACATAATTGTTTTTGGTTTTTTTTTTACATTTTTCCCTCTTTTTCTCCCCAATTCTATCCGGCCAATTACCCCACTCTTCCGAGCTGTCTCAGTCGCTGCTCCATCCCCCCTCTCCTGATCCAGGGAGGGCTGCAGACCACCACATGCCTCCTCCTATACATATGGAGTCACCAGCCGCTTCTTTTCACCTGACAGTGAGGAGTTTCGCCAGGGGGACGTAGCGCATGGGAGGATCACGCTATTCCCCCCCAGTTCCCCCCAAACAGGTGCCCTGACCAACCAGAGGAGGCGCTAGTGCAGCGGCCAGGACACATACCCACATCCGGCTTCCCACCCGCAGACACGGCCAATTGTGCCTGTAGGGATGCCCGACCAAGCCGGAGGTAACACAGGGATTCGAACCAGCGATCCCCGTGTTGGTATGCAATGAAATAGACTGCTATGCTACCTGGACGCCCCTGATTTGCATAACATTAACATGAGACAAGATATATATAGCCATGCACATTGTCTACTGCAAGAAGTTTGCAGAAGATTGACATTTGTACGCCATAAAATGAGCCCACCCTCACATTCTGTTCTTATTCCCCATCCTTTTTCTGCCTCGACCTCGCCTGCAGCAAACAATAGTGGTTTCTCAGAGAAAACGAGAATGTTTGTGCGAGGGAGCATCGAGGCTTCGGCAGACACAGACATTCTCAACAATAATGTCACTAATGATGCCGATGCAAAAATCAGCACGGACCTCGGTAATAAAAGATGAGACTGATGCAAAACCAGGCTGAATGTCTTTAAGGGTCCATCGCCCCCCCATCTTTAGCTCGTCTCCTGAATGTGTTGCTGTGAAAAATAAATCCCTCCCTCCCTCTGTCGCTCTTTCTCTCTCTCCCTCACTCGCTCGCCGTCTCCCTCTTTAATGGGACAGGTGTTGTTTCTGTGTTCCACTCTGTTGTCTTGTCACTCTCTCGAGTAAGGCTCGAGTAAAGGAGCCGGTATTTTAAGTATGGCAGCCTTGCTGCACTTCTTGCATCGGCCCAGAGCACCTCCAAGCTGTTTAAATTTGATACCTTCTTATCACCTCGCCAAATTGAATTGACTAGAGTGGGGAAAGAAAGGCGACTGACCCACATTTGTGACACACTTAGTTGCTGGAGTGGAAATGAAACAGAGAGAGAAACGGGGGACTCTGGGGGAAGTTTGGGGATGGACAGTACAGCCATCAGCTGCTACCTCAAATGGCTGACCAGAAGTTTCAAAACCTCAACCCCAGTTGGCGGTCGAAAGGCCAGCTGTCAATGTACACCATAGGTCAAGTCTGCAAACGAAAATGCATACAGGCCTGTGATGATGGAGCACAATGTGTGGATAAAATCCGCCACGCGGATGGAAAAGCACTTACAGAGGCTGAACCACTCGGCCATTTTGGGGTTGTGACTCACAACGTGATACCATCTGCTGAGTCTCTTGTCAATTCTTTTACTTTATGTTGCTTTGACAGCATGGCTAACTTTTTGTGAGCATGTATACGTGTGTATGTGTGTGCTTGGATGAGTGTGTGAGTTTCGGTCTGTGTGTGTGTGTGTTTGTGTGCATGTGTGTGTTTAGCGTGCGTGTGCATGTGTGATGTGTCTGTGGGTGTAACGCTTTCTTTATGAGTACCCCAGTGTACTGTAAATGAACATGAGCTTTCTGACATGAGCATTCAAGCGACGTGAAGACAGCAGCTACACAATCGCAAGATAACACAAAGGAGCTCAGGCACTTTATGAAAAGCAGCTGTGCAGCATTCTGAAACTCCTAACTGCTGGCATTTAAGACCCGTTCCAACATCAGCTATTCAGTTATTCCTTCTTATAAGCCAACTATTATTATTCCATACCAACGAAAATCACAGTACCAGTGCGCTCTGAATGAGAGCGCTGTCATCTATATGACAAAGAATATCCCAGAATATTTTTGGAGCGTGTGCAAAAGAAAGATCTCTACCATGTGCTTGTTAACGATTGACTCGAAGAGGGACAGCAGTCAAGGGGTGAAAGAAAGACGGTCTTTGGTCACTGTGGGTTTTACTCACGCCACACACAAAACAACATCTGTCTCCTGGAAATGGGAGTAAAAAACCTTTTATTGTCCAGTCACCCACTCAAGCAATCGCTCATTCTATTACACACAGGAAGCATTGGGAGATTGTTAGAGAGCTAAAAGCATGTAATTGCCTATTTAGCAAATAGGACTCGAGCGTAATCCATCCGCTGCCCTGATTCCTCCAGCAATGTCAATTAAACAAAAATTATTTAGGTTTTCAATGAATATTGAGATGCGATTTTTAAACTTTAGCTAAGAACGTATGAGAGAGAATGAGAGGGTGAGAGAGGATGGGGGACAAAAAGAAAAATGAACGCAGTTAAAATTCATGATCTCTTCCTCGAGGACTTTGTGCCCTGCGTTTGCTGTGAACGGGACTGGAATGAGCTGCTTGCCCATGAAATTAACTGTGGGAGAACAAGGACATAGTGTCATGGATGCGAACCGTTATGTGACTTTGCTGCGAATAGGATGATAGGGGATCATTGTCTTTAAGTGTGTAATTGGAGGTAGGCCTCATATTGACCGCAGCTTTTCAACTGAGTAGCTAACATTACATATTAATTACACAAAATCCTGCATTGTAAAATAGATGCATTTTGAACCAGTCTAACAAAGCTGAAGTTAGCTTGTCTGAATCATGTTTTTTAGCTAACCGACACACCAGAAAAGTAAGCCGACACATCAGAAACACTTAAAAACTTTAATCAAGGGGTGTCCGGGTACTGTGACGGTCTATTCAGTTGCCTACCAACACAGGGATTGCCGGTTCGAATCCCCGTGTTACCTCCGGCTTGGTCATGCGTCCCTACAGACACAATTGGCCATGTCTGCGGGTGGGAGGCCGGATGTGGGTATGTGTCCTGGTTGCCGCGCTAGTGCCTCCTCTGGTTGGTTGGGGTGCTTGTTTGAGGGGGAGGGGCAACTGGGGGTAACAGCGTGATCCTCCCACGCGCTACTTCCCATGGCAAAACTCCTCACTGTCAGGTGAAAAGAAGCAGCTGGGGATGCTACATGTATCAGAGGAGGCATGTACGTAGTAGTCTGCAGCCCTCCCCGGCTCGACAGAGGGGGTGGAGCAGCGACCCGGACAGCTCGAAAGAGTGGGGTAATTGGCTGGATACAATTGGGGAGAAAAGGGGGGGGGGGGCTTTAATCAAAAGATTGACTTGCATCTCTGTCGATGGTGTTTCTGTGACTGAAACTACATGGAAAATACCAAGTGAAAGAGTATGAGGGAGAGGCTATAAATAGTGGTGGGGGTGCAGAAAAAAAACACTTTGCCACTTTTCTAACCAATAAAAAATGAAAATGTTAATGTTAATTAAAAACGTTGGCATAGGTTTTTAGATGCACTCACAAACATTTCTGTAGGGGTTGCAAACCCCCCAAAATCTATGCAGACGGTTTTGCTAAGCATGAGACTTGATGTCCATTTGTGAGTGAGATAAAAGCCAGGTTCATGAAGTGCTTTGCATATAAAAATATACATAAGATTTAGAAGGAAGGAATGGAAGAGGATGAGTGTTAGTCTTTCCTCTCATCTTCAGTGACTTACAGCAACTATATCATTTTGTGATGCCAATTAGCATGTTAAAACTCACCTGCTATTAGTTATTCTCAGCATTACCAACAAAGTAGCTGACTGTAGCCCTGTAGATTGCACTATAATTGCACGACATACACACCATCAAAATGTGACTAATTTTCCTATGACAAGCTAGAAAGTAAGGCAAAGTATAATGAAAACGTTTATGTCAATTTATTGTTTGGTATGAACTTCATCACACTTTACTACCTTAAAGTCTACAAAACACAATCAATACATGCCACTTTTTACTTTGACACATCTTGGGATTTGATGAACTTCATACATTTAAGAATACACCACACGTTATGGATTCGTCTTGGCAGAAAAGCAATGTGACGAGAGAAAATCCTACTTTAAATTCAGAGACGACACAACACAGAGAAGAAGAACGAAGGCAGAAACTACAGGGAAAGACATTGATTACTGGGATGAACCTCTAAGCTACACCGCTCCGCCAAGACCAAGAGAAATGGAAAAAAAAAAGGGTCACCAAAGTGAAGTGTATCATTGCTCTTTCTAGTCGCTTGAACCCGGCATGAACTGAGGTCATAATGTTTTTATCCAAACCTATTGATTTATTTTTGGTTTGCAAATATCCTGCACATATACAATTTTCCTTTTTTTTCCATTTAACATAACCTTTAGACACTGTCAACAAAAAAGGTAATTAGATAAATTGTTAAGATTCCTTTTCTAGATTCAAAACCTCATTCTAGGGTCCCTCAATAGATTTTTGGAGCCGTAACAATTAAATTTGGGCATCCAGGTCGAGCTGAGGTGGGACCTGCTTCAGAAGCATGAGCAGACCTGTCAATCAAGGCAACCTCACCCCCAAACATATCGATACTTAAACCTTTATACCTTCTACATGGATTTAAAAAAAAAATCAATATCCCAACCTAAACAAACAGAAGAACGGAAACTAGCTACTGAGACCCTAATTTCTTGTGGAAAACAATGTAGGTTTTTCCCACTGACATCATACAACTGGAGTTTTTTCAGAGCCGATCATTAAA
The DNA here is from genome assembly GCF_029633865.1 of Lampris incognitus. Taxonomy (NCBI): domain Eukaryota; kingdom Metazoa; phylum Chordata; class Actinopteri; order Lampriformes; family Lampridae; genus Lampris; species Lampris incognitus. The sequence continues at coordinate 30,271,595 of NC_079225.1, forward strand.
AGAACGGCATCTTAAAGCATTTCGCATTGGCTTCTAAAATCAGTGGTTGCCACTTGCTTAAAATACAGCCAAGCACTGTCCAGGGGGAAATGAGTCCATATGACCGATGTTAGCAACTGGCTATTTGTGTGTGTGTGTGTGACTTGGACCCAGCAAGCAGAGTAGACATGAGGTTATATACCATCTAAGCTTCTCCATCAAAGCCTTGGATGGAGGGGGGGGGTGAAGTTTGCTTTTTCAGAGCTCGTGCACAGATGAAATTCACAGTCTTCAAGCAGGATGCTTTAATTGAAGGGGCTCCCTAAAGAAAGCAGCCACCTGGTTCGGCACAGCGATGGCAGTCAAATCATGTTGGCGGTAGTGGGGTTTGGGTACTTAGCAGCATCAAAACACATGCTGCATGGATTGGATCGTCATGGCAACTGGGCTGGGCTGGCATTTGAAGTGGAGGGAAGGGAAAAGGAGAGGGAGAGGTGGTGAGAGAGAAAAAGAGAGGACTCAATCTGTCTCTCCATATACCTGTTGACTCTCGACACACAGTCCTTACCGATTTGAAATGTCAGTTCAACACGGCTCGCAGCACTGCTCTGTAAATGCCTGCGTCCACCTCTAAAAATTTTCTATTTTGATGGATTATGTGGCGCTAAAATCAATGCGGCAAATCACTGGCTGGACAGAGATTGAATTCATGACCCCATTCTTACATCAGACTCACTATGCCATTACTGTCTCTAGCTCAGAGACTGTCAGACTGTTAGCAAATAACTTAAACCCACTGCGGCCAATTGAAACCTTTTGACTTCTGACCCCAGCGCTAAAATGTCAGGCCCCCCCCACACACACACGCACACACCAGAAGCAGGGTCATCATATTGACTGTGCATTCAACCAGCGATGTTGGGTGATGTTCATATGTCATTGATTGTTGGCTATAAAAGTTGATATCTAGCCTTTCTTTCTTCCCAAGTTTAGATATTTTCTGTAAAATTCACCCAGGGGAACAAATATGCAAATATGTACAACACTTGATAAAGTATGAGGAAGGATGATGTCTGTTTGAGATGCAAACATTTATCTGCTAATTCATTGACTGTCTTGTAAATCGCTTTGGAAAAATGTGTTTGCAACATGAGTAAATGGGAGAGCTCCAACAGCACTGGAGATGTGAGCTAAGTCAGATTGTTCATCGAGGTTTTAATAAGTATACTTAGCATGCTGCATCACTCTTAACTAAGAAGACCCCAAGAATTCCTGGGTTAGATTTGACGGTCTCAAGCTGACATCATGCGAGCGTTGCTAAGGCTTACACACAATATGCTTCATTAGGTCAGCTTGGTGGAACTGTCAGACTGGTGAGGACACCACCAAAAAACATAAACACGATGACACTGACTGACTCAGCCACAGTCGAGATACAGAGGTCAACCAAAAGCGAGCCCAGTCCTGTCTCAGCCATGCAAATATCTAACTGACAGACACTAGCCTGGGAACCAGACAAATCTGCAAGCTCATGTTTTACATTTGCTCCGGCATATACATCTGGCCACCCTCCTGTTCAGATTTCCAGTCAACCTGGCCCAGGTCAGGCCAATCACAACCGTTTAATGAATATGGGGCAGGTTTGATACGATGACATGCAGCCTTATTTTTTATATATATATTCCCACCCGCATTCCGGGAACTCTGCCTCTAATTGGCAAGTACCCGTTGCCTCTGTTGGTTAGGTGGGTTAAAGTTAGGTTTAGGTTGGGGTTATGGATTGGGTTAGCCAATCAGAGGCAGAGTAGGAGCGGGTCTTTCTAGAATGTGGGTGGGGAAAAATAACGCTGATGTATAATGTGCCGCTGGTAGTGTTACCAATCTGGCGGCTTTATCGCTAGATTTAGCAACTTTTCAGACCCTCTTAGCAACTTTATTTCTAAAAACTGACTAGCGACAAATTTAGTGACTTATTCAGACATCAGGGAAAAGGCAAGAAATATATTCAAATAGATTATATTGTTATTCATTCCCATGCTTGCTGCTCAGAGTGCTCGTAGTCCACGGCTCTGCCAGCACCGGGGTCTCTCCGTCTCCTCTTGCACCATGCAAAGGCAGTCAGTAGGTGTTGGGGCTGGGGCAGCCATGAGGACGCTGCTCTCTGCAGGAGAGGGAGTTCTTTTGCAGTGAGTTTCTATGGTTACGTTGATGCGCTCAATCTGACACTTTCCCTGGACTGGCACTTTTCAAAGCACGAGAGAGTGGTGCACTATAGTATAAGCTTTCATGCCATTCAAGCAGCTAACGGTTACATACCATATGTCTTACCTCACAAATTACATGTGAACAAAAAATTGATGTGCAATACCTGAATTGATAAAAGGTTTCTTACCATTAACCAAATATTTACTTTTGTCCACCATGTATCTGCATATATGATGTCACAAATTGGCAAGTCGTGTACCAAAGTTTTCACCAACCTCCTGAATTGTTTTCCCCCCCCTTTTGCTCACCAATTGTACCTGGCCAATTACCCCACTCTCTGAGCCATCCCGGTTACTGCCCCACCCCCTCTGCCGATCTGGGGAGAGCTGCAGACTACCCTGTCTCCTCCGATACATGTGGAGTCGCCAGCCGCTTCTTTTCACCTGACAGTGAGGAGTTTCACCAGGGGGACATAGCGCGTGGGAGGATCACGCTTATTCCCCCCAGTTCCCTCTCCCCCCTAAACGGGTGCCCAACCAACCAGAGGAGGCACTAATGCAGCAACCAGGACACATACCCACATCAGGCTTCCCACCAGCAGACACGGCCAATTGTGTCTGTAGGGACACCCAACCAAGCCGGAGGTAACACAGGGATTCGAACCAGCAATCATCATGTTGGTAGGCAACGGAATAGGCCACTACTCTACCCAGACGCCATCTTTCTGAATTGTTGTTCCAACTTGAGGGGGCATTCACATGAATTTGCCCTGTTGGGGATTAATTTTTCTGATTATTCCAACGCTACGTGAATGCACGACAAGCTTTATACAAATGAATGTGTGATGAAGTCATCAACATGCAAATGAGCACATGATGTATCTGGTGACTTTTAGTGACCAGATACATCTGTACTGTACAGTGACTGATTTCATTGGAAAAGAGTTGGCAACACTGGTTGGCTGCCGATGTGGAACGGTCTGTTGAATCTGCTATTGTGACAGTATTAAACAAACTGGACAGTATATTTTCTCTAAAAGAATAACAAACAGCACTTAAAGCTTTTGTTGACAAGAAAGACATCTTTGCCAGCGCTTTTAGTGGCTGTTGCAGCTAGAAAAGCGCTATATAAAACGCAACTTGATACTTCCGGCGGGATTTGGTAAAAGTTTAAGCACTATGTCACAAGTTTCGTCGCTCTGATTGGTTGTAGCTCTATCCAATTGCGTCCACAGGCATTTTGGTATGCGCCTGTTTATATCTCCCCCTGGAAATCAAAAATGAACAGAGACGCACCAGACTAGTCAGCATTTGCATATTCGACTGGTTCCTGGGCTAGACAGACACAGTGGTGCCCTGCCCTCTGATCCAAATTTACATCTATTCAAGGCATGGCTTGCAGGTTATGACAGGAAGCCAAAACCACTCGGTTATCCAGAGATCTCTACACTTAATGTCCATTGACATTCGTGGCTCTTTTGTTGTAAGTGAGACCCAGGTGCATTGGGTAGCAATGTCCGGCAGACGGCACACATGAGCGTATGCTAATTTATTTGTAATCAAAGGACACCAAACTAGGCATCAGAGAAAGCAATCTGCTTCTGCATTGGCCACCATTAAAATCAGAGTGCATGTTAACTAGTAATGGTGAAAGAGGGAGAGGAATGTAAAGGCAAAGACTGAGATGGGAAACTGGGATGAGAGAGAGCAGGACTAAGTTAAAGCGAAGGAGAAAGGCAATGAGAAAGTCTCGTCAGTGGAGGGGTTTGGATGAAAGGAGGGCACCTATTAGGCGGTAACACGGGCTTTTTATTTAATAATGTTGCTTTCTCTCTCCGTTTACTCTCTGTACGGCCGGTACATGGAGCTGGAGCCACTGTCACAGTCTCCTCTCTCGTGTCGCCGTTCTGTGTTCTGCCTGTGTTCGTGTCGGATTCAGTCCAGGACCCTGCTTCACTGCGGTCTATAAGGACAGTTTGTCAATTAGGCACACCTGAGGTTGATCATAATCAGCCCCCCTATCTGCTCTGCCACAAACCACTGTGCCATCTCTCCACCCCACTTCCACACACACCCTTTAGCTGCCTGCAGGCTATTGAGCAAAGATGGTCAATTTGCCTGTTCCATCACGAGCCAAACATCACGACGCTCCACATCAACATTTCATTCAACCTTTTCTTTGGCCTTGTAAATGCATCATTAATATTTCACCGCTGAAATGGAAAGTTTCTTCGACAAAGTTAGTGGAACGCGACAACTTGACATAAAGGTAGTATTACTATTTGAGTAGTCCTCATCCAACAAACGTCACTCTCTCTCCGTTCCATCTCCGACTTTCTCTTTTCTCCTATTCCTCTCGACACCAGCGACTAGAAGAGGTGCAACACCTTCAGTCGTGAGAATACTGAACACTCAATGTCAAGCTGCATTCTGTGTGAACTGTGTCAGATGAGCGGGATCCATATAATAGAGATCATTTTTGAATAATGGGCCCAGAAATAGGCCAGCATAAATGTTATAAATACCTAGACTCATGAGACATGGATAAGCTTAATCATCCTCTTTACTCTAATGTTATACTTGAAACAGCATTCACAGACAGAGCATCATTCCGGCTATCGTGTGCATGCAGCAGACGCAGGGCACAAGGAAGGTGGTCATCCATAGATAGCAAATCACTTATAAGGTAACATTAGCTAGCTTGCTGTCAGGTAATGTTGAGGTATGAATAGGTGGGTCAGTTTGAGTTAAATCTGTTGCATATCACGGCTAATATGCTTGAAAGATTTTTTGAATAATCCCCATCCACACCCCAGTTTTTGGGTGTTTTCGACCACTGGTTACAACTGCATCTGTTGGTCCTCATAGTCCAGGCAATATTTGGCTGGACATACATGCCACTCAACGTTACAAACTGTATGACCAACTGCTAACTAGGAAATGTCTTGATGCATGCTCAATAATACAGGTAAGGAAATACTCTTTCAAGGACGAGTACATGCACATCCTCATCCACTTTTTCAAGGAAGAGGATGTGCACATCATTAATAGGGAGGAAGGGGTGTCCGGGTAGCATAGTGGTCTATTCCGTTGCCTACCAACACTGGGCTCGCCAGTTCGAATCCACGTGTTACCTCCGGCTTGGTCGGGCGTCTCTACAGACACAATTGACCGTGTCTGCGGGTGGTAAGCAGGATGTGGGTGTGTGTCCTGGTCGCTGCACTAGTGCCTCCTCTGGTTGGTCGGGGAGCCTGTTTGGGGGGGGAGGGGGAACTGGGGGAAGAGCGCGATCCTCCCATGCGCTACATCCCCCTGGCGAAACTCCTCACTGTCAGGTGAAAATAAGCGGCTGGCGACTCCACATATATCGGAGGAAGCATGTGATAGTCTGCAGCCCTCCCCGGATCAGCAGAGGGGGGTGGAGCAGCTACCAGGATGGCTCAGAGAGCGGGGTGATTGGCCAGGCGCAATTGAAGAGAAAAAGGGGCGGGGAAAATGTTTTTTAAAAAAAGGGGGGGAATGCTGGTTTGAACGGGGAGTCAAAGAGGCCATCTTTGTGAAGAGGGAACAACTATCTCTGAACCGGGGGGGGGGGGTGTCTAAGAGTACATCTGTCGCCATCTTACGATGCTGTGATTGCAACTATTCCCAAAATCCTCTGCAAATGTACACATGGCCATTGTACCTCTAGTTAATGGTTATGGTAATTTGCATATGAAACCTATCGCTGGTTTCGGTCATTGCCACTGTATTGTTTATAAGGGTGGGGATACCTGCAGTCAGTTGAGACTGAAGAGGTCACTTAGATGAGTGAGGAAACGTTTCTCTCAATGAACGTTGTGTTCAGATGAACTGATTCAACTTTCTGGTCATTAGGAAACGCTTTAATTTGTTTGAAATGCAAAACATAATGAATAATGCCTCTTTGAAACAGGTGTCTGAATATTCCCACACCTCTTTTCATCCTTTTCATCCATCACCCAAGGAGGAAGTAAGCCTCTCTCTCATTACCGATTCTGGTCCAGCCACAGCTGTTATCCCTCAGCTGCTGCCGTGTCATCGGCAAAGTTTACAGGCATTGTTATTGTGTACGCTTATCGCTCAACCCAGAGCATCTTAGGTCCTGTTCTGAGCTGCCCCATCAGAGCTGTCAGGTTGCTTTGTTTGCCCCGGTAGATTGAACCCAGTCCTTGAGATTCACGCTGCGCTGCTGCACTGGGCTGGCAGCTCTTCCAGAGGATTTAATCAGCTCAGGTCACACTGGACTGGAGGACGCAAAAGAAGTCCTCTTTCCAGATCTGTTGCTCAGAGTTCAACCAATGGACTCCGGTTGCTCTTCGGGAGAGGAAATGAAGTGTTTCTCCAAGAACAAAGTTTGTCCATTTGCATGCTTGCCTGGGTGTGTGTGTGTGTGTGTGTGTGTGTGTGTGTGTATGTGTGTGCATGAGTGCACGTGTGTCCACAACTGTGCGTTCGCCAGCACAATGCGGTGGAAAACAAGTCCTAATCGGAATTCACAGGGAGGAACAAGGCTAACTCAAGCAGAAACAAAGCCCTGTGAATTCAGCCAGGGACTGTTTACATTAAAGAGTTTGGCAATGCCTTTCTTTTTTTTTTCTCAATACTTTTCCTTTTCACCTTTTCTCCTCATGTTAATAGACAGAAGGCCTCTTTTGCAGCAGTAATAAGGCCAGACATAGGCTAACCATGGGTTCTGACTGACAGAAAAAAAAGAGGTCAACAAATTATATTCTGTGCGCTCTGGGCTGAGCTGTTATTCATTTCATCTTATATAAAGAAATACAGGATGGGAGGATTCAGAAGAGTGCATTCTTCTGTTTGCAGTATACACATAATCTCCTTTCTTCCTCAATGCTCCTTGCAGGCTCGAGAAAAAGACAGAATGCAAGTGAAATGGAAACAAACAGATGGTGGTGTGTATTTGAAAACCGAATTCTGATTCTTTTCAGCGCCCACCTCGCTCGCTGTCACACAGTAGACGTAAAATCTGATTGAAGAAGCAGCTGCGGAGAGCCAGTGCGACATCTCATTGTCGAAAGCTTTGCTGTTTCCAAATATAATGAGACAGACAGACTGATTCATAGGCTGTCAAAATGTTGGGGCAGTGCTGTGAGGAGGAGGTTGACAACAGTTTTTGTCCGGCTCCTGAAAACCAACGGATAACATCCATAAAGATGACAGAGACTCCAACGGCCGGTATCAATAACCCCCCCCCCCCCCCGACTTGTTTCTGTTCGGCTTTACTGTCATCAGTCTGTATTGCATGATTGAGCCCTCTCCGGATGAAGCTAGGATTACCTGAGAATGCCTCGGTAATAGGTATTATATTCAGAGGAGCCTATCCGAGGGATTTCCGCTTGCCCAGAAAAGATGCCAGGGCTGCAGGTGTGCAGCTCAGCTGCATGACACGGAGTTTTTAGAGGAAATTCTTGTAACGCTAGAACTGTTTGGAGTGACCTCTGCTGAAACTGATGTTTTTGAGGTACCTATGGTTATGGTTCTACTTGTAATTTCACACATCATCCATCCATGCAAGGGACCATTAACCTGGTAGGTTCTGGATGCTCCCAAGTCAGAATTTGCTCACATTTGCTCACGTACAAGGACTCAAATTGCATCAGTAAGTTGGTCAGGCCCACGTAGTGATGCGGATTTAAAACATACTCTGGGAGCACTCCAGTCATCATAATGTCCATGTGAGTGATATAAAGATCTATAAAGGAGAAAAAGGAAAACCCCAAAATAAATACTGATCTCAAAAAAAGGGCTGAGAGATGTCCATTATCAGGCAAAGCGTAGATGCAAGGAGATATCAATTCAAGTCCACTCTTTGTAAACAGATACCAAAACAAAACAAAAAACTCAGATTTAAAGAAGTACTAACAGTAACTTTTTAATTTTAACACTTTTCACAAGCCCTATGGTAAAACTCATGTCACCAAAAATATGTTTTTGATTTCAAGGGCATTTTGCAGCCACTTGTGTTTGTTGAGAATAATACCAATGACAATAACAGCAGACTACTGAACCATAGGCCAGACAGTAGGAACAAAACATGACAAACAGATGAAGTAATGGTATTCTACATGAACTGGAGACATGTCACTGCATTCTAGCTGTATTGATTTCCCAGCTATATTTGTAAAGGGTATGACTCACAAAGCTTCAAGCCCCCTCATTATATCTTGGACACGGCATGTTAGGCCTTTCTATCTGGCCACAGAGCGAGCCACCACTCCGTTAACAATGACAGATAATCATGGCAATTACAGCAAAGGCCCAATCTCTGGAAAGCCAATCAAAATGAAGCATCGTCCCAAATCATGTCCCCAAAATACTAATGTGCCATGAAATAGACTCATTAGACAAAGCAACTGATGCCACACCACAGCTGACCAGTGAGTGTGGGCGTAAACTGAGCCACTTCCTTCATCTTTTCTCTCTCTCTCTCGCTCTCTCTCTCTCTCTCTCTCTCTCTCTCTCTCTCTCTCTCTCTCTCTCTCTCTCTCTCTCTCTCTCTCTCTCTCTCTCTCTCTCTCTCTCTCTCTCTCTCTCTCTCTCTCTCTCTCTCTCTCTCTCTCTCTCTCTCTCTCTCTCTCTCTCTCTCTCTCTGTCTCTCATGTCTTGGCATAGATGAAATAAGGCTGAGACAGTGCCAAGCTATAACTTGGCACAGTCATATTTCACATTCAGTAGATTGGCTGAAGATTTATGTCATGTCTCCCTCTCATAGTGCTGACTTGGGAGAGAGGCAGCCGCCTCTGTAATCATAGAAAATTGCTGCATTGAGGGTCATCTGAACTCTCCTATGACAGTGTTTGAGTGTGTGTGTGTGTGTGTGTGCGCGTGTGAATGTGTTTACGGTTGAGCAGGATCAGGAAACAACCACACTCATTCTGAAGATTCAGCCAATTCATACTCATTCAGAAGTGCCCACCATACGCAAGATGCCAAAAAAACACAAGTCTCGTTTTGGCCCAGGATCAACACTCTCTCACCTCTGCAACATCATTCAACGCCATAAGCTGGTACTCCTCCCGTGAATGCACTGAGAAAGGCACTGCACTGAAACACAAGTCTCCCAAGAGAAAGCCTTCTGCTCTCTTATTTTAACCACACCCCGCATCAGAAAACACACGTGCACGCACACATATTCCCCTCATGCAAGCACACATACATCTAAGCCAAAAATGTACAATTGCACACACGCACGCGTACACATGGACACATAAAACCACAAATTCGGTGATGCCAGTTTCCCAGCAGGCTACATTCTTGGGAATTATGAGCAAGTGAAGAGATTGAATGTGACATTTCCAAGGTGTGTGCTGTCGCATGGCAACTATAGCGACTAAAGCAAAAGGCGGTTAATTTGGCTGGATGAGTCCTTCACTCCACTTTACATAGCTCTTCCTCTTGGAACGAGACCCAACCACATAGAGAAACATTATTTTTAACCCCTTATAGGAGCACCTGTTGCTGTTTGGACATTGCATGCATTTATGTGTGCGAGTTCCTCTGTGCACACGTGTGAATGTGTGTGCGTGTGTGTGTGCATATATGAGCATGCATGCATGCATGCATGCTTGCATCAACCCCCTTGTACACAGATGCATTCATGTGAACCCGACATATAAAGAACACAATGTAAAGGTTATAGTCAAGTGGGCCGTGTCAACTGAAGCCTCAGAAAAATGTTTTGGTAACCATGGTGCTGTAATGGCAAGTACCATTGTCAACTACTTATTCCATAAACTTGATATGTAACACAACATCTCTAGTTAGAGAAGCATGCTGTTTGATTTTCATAGCAGGTTTTGCTCGTGTTTGATTGAGGTGCTCCACTGTTGAGTAGTTGCCATGTAGAAATCAGGATAATAATAATAATTATTATTATTATTATTATTATTATTATTTTATTTACATAGCACTTTTCTATGTAAACGTGTTGCAGTGACAATCTAATATCTAATATCCAGTCATCTTCCTACAAACAGGGAAGCATGCTGCAAACTAATAGTATGCAAAGTCAAGCATCTAAAAACAGAAAATGATTTACACTTCCAAAAGTGATAAGGATTTTCTTTATAGAATATGTCCACAGGGTAGTACAACAGAAACTTGTGAAGACAGCACTTGTACACAAAGAAGAAAAGGGAAGGAAACAAGGCAGTGACAGAGTCCATGAAGCTGGAACGTTGTCCAGCACGAACTCTTTTTATACTTCCTGACAAGCGGCTCACTGTTTTTTCCTCATATTTCGTGACGCAGTTTTACGGCGTTACTTTTTTTGGCACAGTACTGTATTTCTACTGCTGGTTAGGGAAATGTCTTCATATGCTGTTCATCCCTCACCTAATTATTTTTAATAGGCTGACAGACAGACACTGTTATTGCCTGCTGCTGGCGTTATTACTACTGATGTTGACATGGTCACGGTCACCATCACCATCATCATCATCATCAACAACAACAACAAATCTGTTCTTCCTCCATATGTGAAGTTGATATGAAAATATAAAGTAAAAATTAGTTTGTGTTTGCATGCCTGTTCCCCCGTGCATGAGTTTATGTGCGGTCATGCAGGGCAGAGTGCGCACGGGTGTGCACGTGTGCATCTGTTCAAACATGCATGTGCCTATTTAAAATGTGTGCATGCGGTGCGGCCATGTGCATGAAGTTTTGTGTGTGTATATGTGTGTGTGTGTGGGGGGGGTGTATGGGATGATTGTGAAAGGCAGCACATATGGAAACATCTGAAGGGGGCCAAATGGACTCAGAGACAAACACATACAAACAAGGGAGAGTTATGACCATGCAAGTTTACATTCCAGCGCCCTGTTGGAAACCACATTGCCTTGTTGAGACCAAGACACAGAGCTCAGCAGAACTAACAAGAGTTTGCACCTGTTTCTGTGCACAGAGGAAAGACAGAAAACGCTCAGGATTGAAGTGCCTACTGCTCTTGCACAGGGATGCCAGCGCACCCGTCTAGATCCACGTTCAAGAAGACAAACCTACATTCCCAAATTCTCTTTTCTCCGATTTCTAGTTGGAGGGGGGGAAAAAAATCAAAAATACCATTAAATGGCTGCAAGGAAGAAAAGGAAAAATACTGTCCTTCAAGCAGAAAACCCCAGTTAAAACACCAATGCCACAAAGTGCTCGTAGTGTCCTTGAACAACACACCAAACCACAACCTCCTCCAAGGGTGTTGTTCTGCAGCTGAACTTGGTCTCTGAGCCCCTGGTGGAGGAAGGGCAAGAAAAAACTTCTTTGTATCCGGATCGATAAAAACATTAGACTTTATGATTGAGATCTCTTCCGTGGAGCACTGACTCTAAAAACATTTAACATAATTTACACACAGCAAAGCCGCCGGGGGGAAACCAGAAGAGTCCTCGGGCCACAAATGAATAACTATCAGTGCATAGAGGGTGTTCAGTAGGATCGGTCCTGCTCTCAATCAAACATTGCAGACACAAAGCAGAGGGGTAGACAATCACATCTCAACAGGGATGGCAATAAATATTTGCCCCAGTCAGATCGCAATTCAACCTTGTTATCCTTTCCCTCGGGATCTGGGACTGACAGGGGCACTCATGGTTATTTCCTTTATTAACCCGAATCCCCCGACACAAAAACAAACACATTAAACTGTGCACCAAGTGCTTCATATATACTCTACAGTAGCCAAGACGGAAAAACGGTTTCAATTTAAAACAAGGTATTAATAATAGAGGAGATAGTCTACCAAGTCTGCATCATTAATGATTAAAACCAAACTTGATTATTCAATCAAAACTGAGCACTCTGACTCAACGTGTTCTTATTTCCATTAACTGAGCCTGAGTTTATTGTCCATGTCTGATCATAAGTATTCTGAAGGTCTGAAGATGGACTCCGTCCATCCATGTCCACTGATGACTATGTGTGACGAGGAGCCACTGCAGTAGGCACATTCAGTACAGTTCTGCTCTGTCTCTGAAGAATCTGAAGAATGTTTTTACTCTGCAGGCTGCGGGGCTGAGTCTCTCTCTCTCTCTCTCTACCTCTCTTGCTACCGCTGTCTCTACCTATCTCTCTCTCTCTACCCCTCTCTCGCTCTACCTCGCTCGCTCGTCCTCTCTCTCTCTCTCTCTCGTGCCCTCTAATTATTTTTCTCTCTCACATAAATACATATACAATTACATCAAATCAACCTCCACACACACACACAGAAAAAAAATAGATAAACACACGTGCACACAGTCAAACACGAGAGAGCATCACTCGTTTCATTGAAGTTGTTTGTTGATCATCATGAATATTGTTTCCCAAAAACATGAAACATGATGCGCATGCATGTATGCCTTTTGGTAAACACACACACACACACAAACACACACACACATTTCTTTTTCTATTCTTCTGAGGACCCCCATTGACTACATTCATTCCATAGCCTCTACCCTTAACCATCAGCACTACATGCCTAACCTATAACCCTTATCCTAACCTTAACCTAATACTGACTCTAACCTTAACCCGAAACCCAGGTCCTAACCCTAAAATAGACCCTTACTGAGGACCAGCCAAAATGTCATCACTTTGCAAAAATGTCCTCACTCTTATCGTTAAAAACTCCAAAATAGGGGTGTCTGTGTAGCATGGCGGTCTATTCTGTTGCCTACCAACACGGGGATCGCCGGTTCGAATCCCTGTGTTTCCTCAGGCTTGGTTCTGTCCCTACAGACACAGTTGGCTGTGTCTGCGGGTGGGAAGCTGGATATGGGTATGTGTCCTGAGCGCTGCACTAGCGCCTCCTCTGGTTGGACAGGGCGCCTGTTCGGGGGGACTGGGGGGGAATAGCATGATCCTCCCACGCGCTACGTCCCCCTGGTGAAACTCCTCACTGTCAGGTGAAAAGAAGCGGCTGGCGACTCCACATGTATCGGAGGAGGCATGTGGTAGTCTGCAGCCCTCCCCGGATCGGCAGAGGGAGTGGGGCAGCGACCGGGACACCTCGGAAAAGTGGGGTAGTTGGCCAGTTACAATTGGGGAGAAAAAACAAGCTCAAAATAGAGCAATAACTCACATGCACAAGCACACACACACACACACACACACACACACACACACAGTGCACACGCCCTCTCTGCCTATCTGTCCGTGGCACAGAGGTAAAAGGTAGAACTTAATAGAGTTTTGTGCAGGCTGTGGGCTTTGTCTCCATTTGAATTATTAGATATGGTGAAAGACTGCCGTCAGTGCTCCCTACTATGAGAGAAAGCACACACACACACACACACACACACACACACACACACACACACACACACACACACACACACACACACACACAGGTGCACACTCAGCCACACAAACACGATTACAAAGACACACTTGCTGAAAAGGCTTATCATTCAGAATCCTCTCCTTACGACCAAGGCACAGGAAATAATGATAAAGTGATGCCAGAGAGTCACTCTCAGTTCTTTTAGCGAAGACTCACACTCGGCGCTTGTTATCTCAAAGCACAGGCCACACTCACACACTGGGTATGTGAGCTCGTGTGCGCGCACACACACACACATACACACTTATATATAAACACGCTCATTTACAAATAAACCAAATTTCAAGTGATTTTCTCTATCTCTATCTCTCTCACTGTCCATCATCCGGTCTGTCAGCCTGTCTCCCCGCCTCCTTCCTCCCCCTTTCCAGACATGCCACTGCAGTCTTTCTCACTAGCCGATTTGGAGTACATATAGGCAGAAAACGCCTGTCTTGGAGACAAGAAGTGATGGAATGCATTCCCTAATGGGATGGAGGTCCATTCACATTCAGCACAAGTGTGTGATTGTGTATGTTTGTGTTGGCCTGCATAAGTACAAACTTTTGTGCATGCAATACTTGTGTGTGTGTTTGTGTGTATGTGTGGGTGGGTGTGGGTATGTATGCGTGTGTACAGGCATAAATTCTCTCATAGGATTCCTGTCCAGGCTCTGGTCGGACTAAAGTGAAATACCTCCATTTAGTCCAACACAACATCGATACCCACCACTACCACGCCAGCTATTAATTAGACTAACTGACTGCTGATGCAGTTACACTCTCAGCCTCTCTCAACACACACACACACACACACACACACACACACACACACACACACACACACACACACACACACACACACACACACACACACACACACACACACACACACACACACACACTCTCTCTCTCTTTATTCCCAAGTCGATTTTTTTTTCTTGCAAAGAATAGGAAAGTTCGAGGAAGAATTGCTATGTGGGATTTTAGTAAATGGAGGCATTGAATGACTGCAGGTAAAATCACTGTTCACTGACCACAGATCTCGTCTTTTAAGCATGCACCCGACAAGACCACAGCCAGTGGCTGCAGACAAGCTCTACCATAGGCACCTACCCCAGTGAACCAAACTTCCCTATGTCCTTTTAATACTGCCCCCACTCTCAAGGTCTCAAGTAACTGGGTCTGATAACATCGAATACTTTTATTTTGCAGTCTTATCCCCACTTCTCAAGAAAGTCCCCACTGTAACTGAGAGGGGAAAAAAACAATAACCGACCGAATATCCCACAGGTGTCAGGTTAAGGATGGCAGAGTTCAGATTTCTCCTTCCTTTGTACATTTACTTGCTGAATCGAAAATGGACAATCCTTTCCAGTGTGTTATGATAATCCCCACTGGTGCATTTAAAGTTAGGCAGCGGAGTTTTGGACCACTTGAGCCGCTATAGGGCACATATAAGAGAAGCAGGTCCCCATGTTGTTTGCATCATGTGTTCTCCTGTCAAGTACACGAGGATGCACATGCATGCACACGAGCATGGGGGGGGGGTGACGTATCACACATTGCTGTGACACGAAGGCGACAACATGTCAACCAGCCGGTGCAAAGCAGCTGCAACGAAAGCACAAAAAAGTAACCGTAAAACAGACCTGCCAAAACCAAATGAATGACCATTTAAGCTTGTTTCATTCAGTTTCACGCCATTCGAAAGATGGTGGCAGTAATGCGCCATAGCCACCAGGTAAAAGAGAAGACCACAAGCTGATGTAAACAACGCTGCTGTCAAAATATTCCTAAAAAAACGGCTGTGCGAATGTTTTATAAGGTAGGAAATGTAGTCAACGTATTTGTTAGGTCTCAAGGACACACACACGATGTGTTTTGGTGAGAAACACTGAATGTAAACAAAACCTAGTTGTATACCAGAGAAACGCCATGGGATACCTTTAAAATGACTGCGATCGAATAATAAAATCACATGGCGTTGTGTGTGCATTAGCGAATGTGCTCAAAGTGCTTGAAGCTGTTCTTTGAGGCCACAGCCTGTGTGACACGTTAAGTCAAATGACTCCTTCGCCCATTTTAACATATTGGCTTCCTGATGAACTGCACTCCGATCACAATATCTTAACGTATTGTATTTATTTCCATTACAGCAAATTTACAGTATGTTTACCACATCGCTGGCCAGGAATGTAATTTCTAAGTATTGACTTGCCACTGAAAATATTCTTTAGGAAGGGTTATCTCATGAAGGGGTTACCATCTCCAAACTGCACCTTGAGCCTAGACGGACTAACAGGTTCTTAGGTTTGTGCGACCCTATCTGATGTACCTGGATGTAGCTGTGCCATTTTTTAATTTTTTAATTTTCTCCCCAATTGTATCCGGCCAATTACCCAACTCTTCCGAGCCATCCCGGTTGCTGCTCCACCCCCTCTGCCGATCCGGGGAGGGCTGCAGACTACAAGATGCCTCCTCCGATACATGTGGAGTTGCCCGGCGCTTCTTTTCACCTAACAGTGAGGAGTTTCACCAGAGGGATGTAGCAGGTGGGAGGATCACCCTATTTCCCCCAGTTCCCTGCCCCCCCCAAACAGGCGCCCTGACCGACCAGAGGAGGCGCTAGTGCAGCAACCAGGACACATACCCAATTGGCCAATTGTGTCTGTAGGGACGCCTGACCAAGCAGGACGTAACACGGGGATTCAAACTGGCGATCCCAGTGTTGGTAGGCAACAGAATAGACCGCCACGCCAACCGGACACCACTGTGCTACTCTTAAATGATGCCTCCCCATTAGAATTAACGTGCTTGAATAGACGTATTCTCCCACATATAATTAACAAAAGTTCAATGGATTAACACATATATGTTGATATAATTAACATGGCGCTATCAGTGGCAAGAATGTACAGTGCTGGAGCTGGTACTATTTCAGCATGGCAAGCAATGACAGATAAAATCAAGGAATTGCTGTAATCACTATTTCTAATTGTTGCTAACGTTTGGCTCCCTGTGTCCTGCGATCCATGGGTATGGGATGGGGTGGGGGTCACCACTAGGTTTTTTTGTGCAGCACTGTTGCTGTTATTTGCACTATGTTTTGTTTTGATCACAAAAAAAAATCATTCTTCATGACTGCTGTTGATACTAAGTTATATTACCTCATTTTAAAGACTCCTAATCAGCAGTGGCAATGTAGGCAATGCCTCTCAATGTGTATCTAGATCTTTACAAATAGATCAAATCATTTCTCTGTCTCTATTTGTGGTGGACATGACAGGACAGGGACAGAAAAGGCTGAGGGTTAGGTTTGAAATCAACATTTCAATTAAACATAAGAAGTGCAGGTTTGTGGAGCTCCCAGACAGAAGCAGCCAAGAGAATTTGTGGTGTGCCTTACCTTGTTCTGGTCAGTCCAGTACAGGAAGTAACCTTTGGGGTCGACTGTTAAAGTCACTGGGGTCACTGTTGTTGAATCCTGGAGGAACACAAAGAAAAGTGAATTATTTTCTGTGTTTGTGTGTGTGTGTGTGCGCGCACACACACGAGTGGCTAGGTGTCTGTGTTTCTATTTATATAAATGCTTTTTGCATAGTAGCACAACACTTTTCGAAAAACTCACAAATAAAATGACCCTGCATCAAAGTTCAGCATTTTACAAGCATATTGTGGCGAATTCTACTAGAGTGTTTCTGCTCCAAGTTCATGTGCATATTACCCACAATGCAACTGAAGTGTCAATGTTTTGGTTATGTTGTGGGATACTGAACATGTTAAAAACGGGCATATCTGTTCCAGATAGCGGGGATGTGGTGGAAGGTAATGGGGACGTTATGAGAGAAGTTGTATTAGACAACATGCTATTTCCCACCATGAGGGTAAAGAGTAGGCAAATAGATAAGGTTGCTTCTGTGGCCAAGAAAAGGATTAAGCTGAGACCAAAACGAATTTGTGTTTGTTATGACTAGCTTGGCTTGTGGTCATTAAAAGCTTGCTTGTTAACTCTGAAATGTTTGCTGAGAAGTCCATTATTTGACCACATCACAGTATACAACTTCTGGTTTTCATTGTTAAAAAGGCACACTTTGACTAAAGTGTTAAAATATCAACAAAAGTGCTATTAGAATGTGTGTACCCAATCCTGTATGACACTTGACTCAGTGTACTTTGCTCACGATGACCTCGCCTATCCAGCAATAAACCAGGAACTTATAGAAAACCCTGACCTATTTGTGAACACCCCCTCACACTCACACGCACACACACACACACGTACACGTACGTTCATGTATTCGTGCATGCAAGTCTTTGAGATGACTTGTCTGATTGAAAGCCTGTAAGCTGTTTCAGGGCTGATGTTTTCATTCCCTCATTTGAAAAACAATGTGCTGTATCACATACACACTTTCCCACACTTCCCTCACATTGGCAGCACCAAGGCCTCAAACATGCATGCACAGACACACACGCACTGACCCTGAGGCATACATGGCAACAGCAGATATTATTGGATGCTTCTATAAAAGGAAAGAGCCTTTCTGTTTTGTTTTTTTCAATGACCATGATGGCCATGGTTCAGCTGAACAGTAGCACGTCGTCCTCCTTGCTCAGACATGGCTGTGAGATCGGAGAGATGGGTACCACTGGGCACAGTGTTGACGTCTTCAGCGTCTTCATGTGGCTCCTGATGATTCCCCTATCGCAGTACAGGAGAGCAAGCTGAGCGGTTGCCTATAAAGTCATTTGTTACAGGCTTGTCATACTGAGTTTTTATTTCATGTGACACAAGGCATAAAATATCATGGGGTGGCTAATCTGGACCTGGTACAGAGTCCGGCTGAACAATAGTGGGGGGATAAACCTGAGATTGCCCTATTTTTTGCAATATATATCATGATATTAAAGGACCATACCGGCGTAATCTTTTTGTCATTACTTGAGATGGTCCCTATCATTAACAAACCATGTGAGCACACAATTAACGTTTTTGGAGGAAATTAGACCACCTCAATATCCAATTCAATTCATTTCGAAAAGATGTGGGGGGGGAAAGATGAAAATTGCTTAACATAAGTAGTTTACCTTCGTTAACCTCTGTTGGATAGCAGCTTTAAAATCACTTTATTGCTCTATTATGAGGAATTAAAAGTCGCGCATAGAAAAAAGCCATGTTAGGGTTAATACTCCTGTCTGCGCCCCTGACCGAGGCAATGGAAAGGCGAACTGGAGTTGGTCCCCGGGTGAAATGCCCACGGGCAACCGTTTGCCTCAATTAGCTCCCCCTGTCGTTCAACCGACCACGAACACGCCCGATTTCTGCGTATGTCAGTCAGCGGAAATGACACAACTTCCAGTCCACTTTCAACCAATCGTTGACCTTCGCTATGCTTTCGTTTCGCTCCCGAGCCGTCAATCAAAACAACGCCGTAAAGTAGCGTTAAGCAGAGCGGTGTCGTGTCTGAGAAAATAGATTCTTTCATTTTCTGCACCCCAAACTCGTATTTTCTCAGAATGAGAGCCTGTTCAAATCCGACAGTTTAACAGCCGGCCTCGACGCAGTTGCTAAAGTTAACTCTGTAACGTTTTAATGAACGTGGAGAAAAAAACAAGCATGCGTAAGATCTCACAAATAAGCAATTACGGGGAAAACGGTCTACATCTATGTGGGAAATGTGGCAGAATGTTGTAAATTGGTAATGACTTGTAATTACGCCGGTATAGGCCTTTAAAGAAAAACAGGAGTTACGTAATTTAACCGGGTGTATGCAGCTTTTATTTTCAAATCGCTCCATTTGTAAGAATTTATCACTAGCAGTGATTACGGTGACTTTAGGGTCGGAAGCTTGTAGAGATCGGGGTGATTTCTGCAGAGTGGGATGGAAGAACACCAGACAAAAATCTTCATACCTCAGCAGCAGTTTCATTGAGGACAGCCGTTGTTGTGATACGGATCACGGTTCCAGCACCGAAAAGCGGATTATCACAAAAATGGGTGACGACGGTTCACACGAGCGTCTACCCAATACCACAATAAAACCGGAACTTGCCCCTCAACGGAAGTAATCCGTCACAAAATGGACGTCGAGGCAGCGATCATTACATATCGTTCAACACTGGTTGACTCAGCATGACACCGTTGCATTCAGTTAATCCTCACCCATCAATCCAGGTTAGTTTATGACCAACGCGGTATTTATTATGCACTTTGCCTCCCCTTAAAGAAGGGGTCTCGGCTGTGTATAAGTGAAAGAATGGTGGTGTGTAGCAAGAATTCAGGAGATTACAGGAGGCTTGATCACTGTCCTCCAGTTTAAAACATTACTGGACACTTAAACCTGCAATT
This sequence comes from Lampris incognitus, assembly GCF_029633865.1. NCBI lineage: Eukaryota > Metazoa > Chordata > Actinopteri > Lampriformes > Lampridae > Lampris > Lampris incognitus. The sequence continues at coordinate 30,291,467 of NC_079225.1, forward strand.
TCACTAAAGGGTCATACAAGCCATGATATATATTTTAGCATGTTATTTCAAAAACACAAACCTAACCTCCTTTTGAATGGCCAAAATTAGAAAATGGATAAACAGGCCTTTTTAAATGACCCTCCTTATTGTTGTTTTCCAATAAGCAGTAAAAACGTGGTAGTGTAACGTGACTAATGGACCAGATTCGCCTTGCGTTGCATCATTTGCAGTGTGACTATTGCACATGCAAGCATTGCGATGTTGAGGCCGAAACCATACAGCCTATCACTCAGTCCCAGTAGAGAGCAGAAGGGTCTGTGTCTGTTATGGGCAGAAAGTAATAATACCAGAAATTACTAAAAACTGGTAGGCCAATCACAGTTCTTACAACCTGGCACACCGGCTCTGTGATGGACTGATATCGATTTCTATCTTTTTAATGGAGCTTAAAGAGAAAGAGAAAGGAGAGAAAGTGACAGAGATCGAGAGAGACGACTGAGAAAGGAAAGGAAAGGGAAAATAAACTACTTGTTTGATGCTGAAAAGAGTCAGCTTGAGCATCAGAGGCATTTGCTAAGGTAACATGCCATTCCCTTGAAATCAATCCATCACGGGCAAAGGGAGTCATTTTTGGTTAATTTCACATGATTACGCATTCTTCGCAAGCTTGATTAAACGATAAAAGGACACAGCTCATACCACTGGATGTATGCAGATTGCATTCACATGGGTTTAAAGCATAACAGCAGGAAACCTGCTCCATGTTCACAGCTTTACATTGATCCATTGATCTGCATTTTAATTACGTAACAGACTCCAGCTTGAAGGAGGTTCTACAAATGAATGAAAGCCTCTTTGCCATCCTACATCGTTTCATCAGTTTTCCCAAAGAAAGCTGCTTGAAATAATATTTATTGTAGATTATACTGCTTCTTTCACATCTCTCAAACCAAGACTAAAGCCATAGCCTACGACTACGTATACTGATTGATGGATTATCGCTGATGTGAGTGTGTTGCATGTGAGCATGTTTGTGTGTGTGTGTGTGTGTGTGTGTGTGTGTGTGTGTGTGTGTGTGTGTGTGTGTGTGTGTGTGTGAGTGTGTGTGAGTGTGTGTGAGTGTGTGTGTGTGAGTGTGTGTGTGTGTGAGAGAGCGAGAGAGAGCGAGAGACATTATGAAAGATGGCTTCATAGTACTGAGGATCTGCCTAATGATGTGAGTACAGACATTTTCACCAGATTCCTTATTAATGTCCCAACTCCCCATGGCCACAGCTACAAACACATTATGCCATAATGGAGTCTTGGCAGAGATTCTCTCATGGGCCTGAATATTCACAAATAGAAAAGAGGGGAGAAAAAACCATTCAGAGTGCTTGTAAGAGCTAAACCACTTTGCAAATTAGCCTTGAATGTGATTTAAAGAGAAAAGTGCCTCCACAGGGATATCTTCTTTTTTTTCTCATGTTTTTTGACAGTTTTGAAGATCTGTCATCAGCGCCTGGTTAATCTGGTGGGAGCTCATGGCTTTTTGCTAAATAAATAAAATGAAACTAGGGGGTGGATTGTGAACGTACGAACACCCCCAGGCAGTCAATCCCTGGCATTAGCAGCTTCCACCATTATGTGTTTCAGAGATTTTAGCTGAGCGTATTTTAACTCTGCTTTCTAATCACACATGCTACTACTTGTAAGGGATTTTAGGCTTACCCAGTAAAGCTAGATTTTTTTTATGGGACACACCAGATCAAGAGATCTGCTAAATGTAAAATTACACATAATATGCCTATTTACACATCACCGTGGTCTTCTTTCAGCTCTCATATTTTCGTTCCATACGCCATTTGCCAGTGATCTTTAGGATGACGTTTGCAACCGGTGTCCTTTTCTTTCAAGTGGTCAGATTAAGGGCTAAGGATGTCAGTCTTTAATTTGGAGATTGACGGGAAAGATTATGAGCGGGATGCCCACCAATGCTGTACCAGTCCAGCCTGGGCGTGCATGTATTTACTAGTAGTACATGAGATACAAGAACAGCCCTCTAATGCTGAGTTTGGGATTACACGACATTTTTAATTTTCCGGTGGTTGGCTGATTGCTATGTGGGATCACGTGATCAGAGTCATCTATTTTTATTGGTCTTGAGGCAGTGAGCACACGTTCCATATTTTGACTGTCACAATACCATACCTACACGGGCTTTCTTTCCCAATCAGTCACCAAGTTCACCAGATTTGCAAGAAGGGAAACATGAAAATAAACAAAAACAAAAACATGGTTTTGTAATTTATTTTTCTTTCATTTTGCTTGAGGGCAACAAGCACTCCCGATGGTCAACTCCGGTGAGGGCATATTCTATGCTAGGGCTGGGAGATTCGGACAAAATCAAATATCACGATATTTTTTGACCGAATACCTCGATATCGATATTTTGATGATATGGCACAGATGACTATTAACTATTGGTGCTCTCACAAAATATTTACACAATAATATTTTTGATAAATGCTCATTAGTAATGTGGATATGATGTCCAAACAGGTAGACAGAGATAATATAACAGCTAGAACAGTCTGGTACGTTCAGAAAACTGCAGCTCTTTACTGTAATGCAGCCTTTAAAACCAGGAAAAGACAACACTTCTGTCATATCACGATATTACGATATCCAAAATCCCAGATGAGATCTCGTTGTATATCACGATATTGATATAATATCGATATATTGCCCAGCCCTATTTGAAACTGTTACACAAGAAGACACAAGTCTGAAATTTCAACGCCAGAGATTCTGCAGCGGCATCGTGGCTTGTCCCATAAGCCTCCTCGGTTGTCTTTCACCATGTCCCACTACAACTCTGATAGACGTTCACAGCGTTCATTATCTTGCACAGTATTGCAACGGCACAACTGTGTCAAAGCCGGGCTGATGTGATGTATAGGCAGAGTTCGGCGTATAAATCTTTGATACGGTCTCTCGACAAGACACGAGGTCACATAACTTCTGCTGCCACTATGAGCATACATATACCTTTGAAATTCATGTACCTATGGCCACATGAATACGGCTTCTCGAGCGCTTCAAAACATACCAAGGTATTTCCAAAAATACATCTGCTGGTCACTTGTGGCACAAATACCAGAGAATAAGGGGACCTGGAACATTAATTCAAGCAACTGGCATTTCTAGAGGTTTTGTCTTCTTGGCAAAGGTCCAGACTGAGCTCACTGAGATGAATGTGCTTTAAATTCTGTCCCAATATTTAACCAACTACCAAATCACTTCCTTTTGCAGCTGATAGAGCACCTTTTCACCAGGCCACGATGTGAAAACACAAGGCTGTGTTCAGGCTGTACAGCCCAACTGTCCTGCAGCTGAGAGCCAGCTTTTTAAAGTCCCTCACCCAGCCTTAAAGCTGTGTTAAGTGTTCAACTAGAGAGTAACAGTTGGATCATTTTAAATCCAAAACCCCTTCTTTGCACCTTCTAACACGTGGAAATACAGAGCATAGGTTTTAGCAGTAACAGCCTTCAAGTGCAACTTACCTATGTGCCAGTGAAACATAAAACTATCAAGACAAGGTTCATGTTTTTGTTTCATACTGTCTTTCATTGTCGGTTTATGACAGCCATTTCTCTGTCACTGTAAACCTCTCTGACTCTTTCCATGAAAGGACATAGAGGGGAAAGAAGGAAGGAAGGACTGCATGGGAAACAGCATAGAGAAAGTATCTGTCAGTGTGTGTGCATGTGTGTGTGTGTGTGCGTGCGTGTGTGTGTGTGCGTGTGTGTGTGTCAGGAAAGGCCTGGTGGGTGCTGGGTTCTGGAGATAGGCCCACACCCACATGAGTAAGCTATACAAACATGGTCAGGACACACCACTTGCCTTCTTATACCTTTCTCACAACACACCAACCTGACTTATATCGGCACTAATTACCGCAGAACAAGTACACCAGTTCTCTTACTCGTGTATGACCTGATGATTGACGGACAAACACGCACACTCGCATCTGTGCCTTCTGCGCTTAACAAAATAGCACTTGTCCAATGGCCCCATCACGCTCCTATCTCAAACACAGCCCAGTCAGTGTAAGGGCCATGAGTTCAGTTGTTTAATGATTATATGTATTGTTTAAAATAACCTTATAATATGAATGTTATGCATTCTACAGCAGCCCAGCATCCCTTCTGACAGCCTAATTAAAAGCCCAAAAAAACTGCCCTAAATGCATCAACAGTTTCCACGTCGGATATGACTTTTGATGACGAACGTCTGATTCGTCAGTCAGCACCGCTGCTCTTCTTAACAGCGTCCGGCGGTGCACAAGCCGATATGAGGTCAAGCCGAGCAGCCACAGGTGGGGACAGATCGTGTAACTCGCGCCGACTAGAAACAGCGGCTGAACTCCTGGAGTGGCAGCAGCCGGAGAACCACAGCGGCACTCGCAGTTAAATATTTACACACGACAAAGGGCGATAAAAGGTGAGAAAGGAGTCGGGAGAGATTGCCAGGAGTTGGCTTTGTTCTGAGGGTGCTCTGGGGCTGCAGCCGTTTCTTGGAAGGCCACCGTTAAGCTCTCGTGTTCTGCCGGCTTCGTATACTCAGCGGCAGCAGAGAGCAATCAATTTAAATCAAGGTCGTCCCGCTGCACCCGGACTGCCAAGGGTGCAGCAGACAAATGATTACAATAAAAAGCGCAGTTGTTATTCGGCTCGTGCTTTGTAGCTCCACTGCGATTCGCACGCTGAGGCTGACACGCTTATTAATTGTTGGTAATTGATTAAACGTTTCCAGAGGAGAGTGGGGGGGCATTCATTCAAATATTTAATTTTATTTAACGAGTAAGAGCGCACGTTACTCACGCGCGCACGCACGCACTTCCCCCCCTCTCTCTCAAAGGCGCGCGCGCGCACATAAACACACGCGCGCGCGGAGTATGGCAACAAAAGCAGAAATGCATGTTTCATTTGACATTGTTACTCTTCGCCTCGGGGCGAACTACCTCCGTCAATGCGATCCGCACAACCAATTAAAGAGGCTTCTATTGCACGGGCAGGTTGTGTAATTCGCTCGCAGTGGCTCCGCTGTGCCCAGAAAACATGCGGCAAACGGACATGGCTGATGCCACGCACAAACCCCCCACACAGCCGGTCATAAAGCATACTTACATCGTCCCATTTCATGAATTTGTTGCCCCTCCTCAGGCTCTCGGGCACGGACACGGGCTTGAGCTGCAACGCGTGAACTCCAGGCTGTGCCCCTGCCATTGACTCATCCACTCTTCCCAACGGACGGCGGGGCAGAAACACTCAGTTAATCCTCTTCTTTCCCTTCAGTGATTGGCTTTCTCCTTCTCGTTCAAACCGAGCTTTTTCCTCTTTGAATCAGTTTTTTTTGTTTGTTGTTTTTTGTTTGTTTGGTTTTTTTTTTAGTTTTTTTTAAGCAGGCTGACGAAGCCCACTACTGCTTTCAGTGTCTCATGCCCGCATTGACAGTGGCGGGTCTCTGCTTTGAAGCTGTCGGAGGCGGACGCAGGCGCAGCTGACTGGCTGGCTGACTGACTGACTGACTGACTGACCGACTGACTGGTTCTGACTGACTGCGAGCGACATGCAGCCCAATGCTGTGCGACGCAGCGAGCACGCGGAGGGAGAGGGGATGTGAATGAACGCATGTTGGCGTTCACATTTTTAAAGTGAGTTGCACAGAGAGGCGCCGTGCTCGCTGGGGTCTACCGCCTCCCTGCGCCCGAGTCAGGTGACGCCAGCCGCCAGCCTGCAGCCTGCAGCCTGCCGAGGTGAGGAAGGTGCCCGGAGACGGAGAGGAGGGTGCACCTGACTGAATCACAGACTCGTGTAAAAAACGATTGTGGGTGCTTGTCTAAAAAATGCAAAAGCCCCAAAAGCGTGTATTTTCCCACCATTTTTTCTCCTTAACTCTCTCGTTAAAAAAAGTGTACCTACTCTCAGGAAAATACAATACCCCCCCCCCCAAGCCAAACAGCTACACCAACTTGCACAAAGTTTTTCTTTCTTTCTTTTTCATACCTACCTCTGAAAAACTGTTTTTATGTTTTGGGCGTTACAGACACTACATGCAGTATGATTTTTATCCATTTTTGGGGGGGGTGGGGTAAAAAACGTGAGGTGTAAAAAACCGAAAGTGGGGCATCGTGTGTTTGATTTGTTTTACTTGACGGTTGGTGCACAACCAATCACATTCCACTTCTTAACAAATATTCGGCGACTCAAATGTGTTTTTGGTTTGGCAATGCATATTATTTATTTATCTATTTTTGGGAGGCGAGGATGGGGCAGTACATTGAGGGGGCCTAATTGACTAAATGACAGGTTTACTGTGTTTCTTTTATTTCTCAGGCTTACGTATGTCAGGAGCAAGGCTTCAACACACCAACATTTTTGGGGTGATCCAAGTTTATAGACAAGTGCTGTCTGAATGTGGGATGGATGCTGGCAAGCAGGTGCTGATACTGCATGGAAATGATGGAGGACGAACTAATCAGAAATAACCCATCTGGACTTCAGCGCTCCGAGAAACATGTCCAAAAAAAACTGTGGGTCGCGATGATTTATTTCCACATATTCCATGTTTCTATCAATGTGATTTAGGCTGCCACTCTGTCCAGATGAGACAGCGATGACGCAACCCCATTTTTCTGCCCACACGCGCCCCAGGGCATTTTTTACTTTCTTTCTTTTAATACTTTCTTTTTTTAAGTTTGGTGAGTAAAGACTGAGTCACAGCCTCCAGGACTTTTTTTTTCATTCACGAAGAACTTTTTCTTTTCGCTTAACTTTGCTGTTAAAAAATAAACTCCCTTCAGGGCTTTGCACCACCCACTTAGTTAGTTTGATATCTCCCCCCCTCCTCCCCAAAAAGAAGTGAACTACGGAGTAGGCGACGCGAAACGCTCCGAGCAGTCTTTTCTGTATCTCTGCCGACGGTCCGTCACGAGTGTCAAATTCACCCAACTTCTCAAATCTGTTGGATTCTGACTGACACTTCTCATGTCCATCTAAAATGGAGCCTTTATGAGTTTGACTGCTGTCATTAATGATTGATTAACAGCGACAGATTGGGGTCTAGGCTCGTGCCAGACTCTGCGGACGGAGGGAGAGAGAGAGAGAGAGAGAGAGAGAGAGAGAGAGAGAGAGAGAGAGAGAGAGAGAGAGAGAGAGAGAGAGAGAGAGAGAGAGAGAGAGAGAGAGAGAGAGAGAGAGAGAGAGAGAGAGAGAGAGAGAGAGAGAGAGAGTAATGCAAAGTCTGCCTTAACAAGTCTGTTTCAGAGTTTTGTTTTCTGACGACTCAGCAGTGGCGTCGTTAGACCTGGGCGTCCGAGGCTACAACAACGAATGTTTTATGAATAGCCCCGGATCTCAAATATCTTATCTTTTCTTTTCTTTTGTTGTTGTTTTTTTTTTACGAAAATAAGAATAATAAAAAATAGCCCCAGATCGATTCATCTGTCATTCCGATCATGCATTAAAGCCCTCGAAAACAATAACGATTAATGATATCGCTTCTGGTCCTCCGTGTGTCATTAAAGCAGCAGATCTGCGTCACACCACTTGATACGCGAACATATTGCGTGAGCGCAAGAGAGCGAGAGCGCGCGCTGCACCGGTTACAGTGCTCGTCGTTGTTGGCATGTGGCGGTCACACGCGGGTATTTCCCGGTGGCCTCGTGGTCGTTTCGGCCTGCCGTGAACAGTCAGCTGGACCGGCGGTACCACAGCAAGCCGGACTGACCTGACGGACCTCAGGATCTAAACGCCAGGCGCGACTGTTTCGCCGCAGTGTTCCGGCGCGAGGGTGCCCGCGCCAAAAATGCCGTCATCACGTCTCTCGGCGACGCACATAGCAACCAACCCGCTACCTGCTTCTCCACCGGTAACGTTTCAGTCAAGTCGCCCGGCGAAACGGTCCCAAGACAAGGAGACGGGGGGGGGGGCACAGAGGGGGAGCGTCATAAGAGAAAGGCCCTGGCCTCAGACGCAGCTAAAATAAGCGACACGTTCGCCAGCAAGGGAGCAGGTCAATCAAAAACACTGCTAGAACACACACACACACACACACACACACACACACACACACACACACACACACACACACACACACACACACACACACACACGAGACATTATACCCAGCATGGCTAGCAAATACCAACATTGTGGCATTTTCAGTGAGTGTGTGTGTGTGTGTGTGTGTGTGTGTGTGTGTGTGTGTGTGTGTGTGTGTGTGTGTGTGTGTGTGTGTGTGTGTGCAGTTTTCGATACTTTTGATATGCGTGATGCTTATATAAAGATATTCATTTGAACACTTGATAACGCTTTACATCAAGTGCATGTAATAACTGTTAGTTAATAGGTAATATGGCCCTTATAATTCCTTATGAAATGCTAATTAACGTTTTTGTGTTAATAACACTATAATACGCGTTAGTTTGCATTTTATGGGCTATCAACATCATTTCAGTACATTTTAATAATGAGGGTCCTTAGATGCTACATGCAAAGTTTTATGCAGATTGGATTTACAACCTAAGAGTGTGAAAAAGTAGGTTTTGCATATTTTACAAGAGCCACCTAGTGGCCAAAAATGTATATTATTCACACCTATATATTCTTCTTAACATGATAATACTAATAAGCATTTTATAAGGACCATAAGGCGCTTATTAGCTATCAACTAACACGTATTACATGCACTTAATGTTAAGCGTTACCGAACATTTGAGCTAACTCTATCTCATTCTCTTTTAAAAAGTGTAGGCTACGTATTTTGTATGTCTAGCCTTGTACATTTGTATGTGCTATGATTTGGTGTATTCCTGGTGGGTTTTTGAGGGTGCACCCATAGCTATAGCACACCTTGAAAAAAATCAGTATTCAGAGGCTACTTATTGGTCAGTCCCACCCAAATATCTGGATAACTTTCCTCCCAAATAATGTAACCTTATTTATTTAATTTATTTAGTCTGGTACCTGTTACATCAACAGATAAAGGTAGCCTACAAAATTAGCGGTCTGGTGGTTTGTGTGAACCGGGTGGCTTGAGATGGAGTCAAATTCTTGCCCTGAATTACTGTCCCAGTCCGCCCCTGCTGGTGGTAGGCTAGCTAGTGAATTCACTAGGGCAAGAATTGAAGGCTATGGATATAAGGAGCTTTTACAAAAATACAAAGGATGAAGGCAACGAGGTGCGGGCGAGGCTAGAGGAGGTGGAGGAAGAGTTAGCTCCTGTTGCTGTAGCAGCAGATGAGTCAGGATGTGAGATTGTCACAATGATAACGGATGCAATGCGAGAGGGAGAGGGGAGAGAGAGAGAGAGAGAGAGAGAGAGAGAAGAGAGAGAGAGAGAGAGAGAGAGAGAGAGAGAGAGAGAGAGAGAGAGAGAGAGACTTGAAAGAGCAACAAGAGCACAACAGAGGAAGCGATAAGGTTGTGAAAATAGATATTATCAGATGGAGAGCACAGAATCCACTGATCACACAGCAGTAAGTAATACATAGCAACAGGATGCTGATTGATGTACATCTATTGCTACGATGAATATTAGCCTGTAGGTGGCATCCAACAGTGTTGCTGTGTTGTGTGATTGTCAGCCCATATGGAATAATGAGCACTGATGACCATTTAGCCCCTATGGGATGGAACAGTGCATTAAGGGTTATGATATTGGTTGGTGTACAAATGGTTAAGTCTATGTACAAAATAAATTGATAAATAACATGTGTTCATGATCTAATCATCCCATCAAAAAAAAAAAGAGAGAGAGAGAGAGAGAGAGAGAGAGAGAGAGAGAGAGAGAGAGAGAGAAGAGAGAGAGAGAGAGAGAGAGGAGAGAGAGAGAGAGAGAGAGAGAGAGAGAGAGAGAGAGAGAGAGAGAGATTGCATCTTTTTATCATCAGGACAGGAGAGAGGAGAAGAGAACAGGAAGAGAGAGCAGTGGAGATGAGAAGTGCAACAGATGAATGCGAAACCAAAAGAGCTACTAGAGAGGTGAAGAAGAGGAGAGCATCAGACAGACAGAAAAGACACATAGTTAACACAGTTTGTCACAGTTCAGAAGGAGCCCTTGTCCCATAATAGAAGCAGAAGCTATGAGAGCAGGTTAGTCAATTTTCAACATTGAACAAAGCATTGGCAGCATACAATCTAGCATATGCCTGCTTCATCAATGTCAAGGCTCTTATTTTCTCTTAGGATTTTACTTACGCTGCTAAAAATAAAAATAATAGCGAAGTTAAATGAGAACTCAGATTGCACCCATTGTGTTTATTTTGATGTCATGATGTGAAAGCCAGCCTTAGGCACTTGACCCGCACCTTTTGGTAGAGCACAGTGTCTCACATCTTTTGTTCATTTTACTCTGAAATAACACAAAAATGGTGCAATTATCTGGTGAAAAGCTCAAGATTTCTGGGCTAGGCTAAGCGCCCAATGTTTCAAGATCCTAGGTCCGATCTGTAGTGAAATAATGAGAGAGACTGAACAGCTTTCATACAGACTGAGATATTGACGAACAGGTGGGATCCAATGTTGACCTGCTTGAGCTTTGATTATCAATATCAAATCAACATCCTTCCAGGCAGCATAGCAGTGCATCTGACAAATTTCATTGTGAGAAGCCTTCTCACCCTCAAATATTAACTGGTTTATTTGCTAAGACACAAGAGAAGAACATGGTGTCACCCGCAACACCATGTTCTGCATGGTGTCTACAGGCCGTAGATGCATGTTCTGCATGGTGTCTATAGGCTGTAGATGCATGTTCTGCATGGTGTCTATAGGCTGTAGATGCATGTTCTGCATGGTGTCTATGGGCTGTAGATGCATGTTCTGCATGGTGTCTACAGGCTGTAGATGCATGTTCTGCATAGTGTCTATAGGCTGTAGATGCATGTTCTGCATGGTGTCTACAGGCTGTAGATGCATGTTCTGCATAGTGTCTATAGGCTGTAGATGCATGTTCTGCATGGTGTCTATGGGCTGTAGATGCATGTTCTGCATGGTGTCTACAGGCTGTAGATGCATGTTCTGCATAGTGTCTATAGGCTGTAGATGCATGTTCTGCATGGTGTCTACAGGCTGTAGATGCATGTTCTGCATAGTGTCTATAGGCTGTAGATGCATGTTCTGCATGGTGTCTATGGGCTGTAGATGCATGTTCTGCATGGTGTCTACAGGCTGTAGATGCATGTTCTGCATGGTGTCTATACGCTGTAGATGCAAATCCCAGAACTGTTGAATTAGTTCATCCGGACACAAGGTTGCGTAGGAGAAACTTTCACCGCTCATCCAAAAGACTTTGATGCAAAGTTCAAACTGATTGGCACTCTGTGGGTGCCACTGAAGCACAAATAGGGGTAAACCTGTACATAGATGACTAATTTTACGTTAGTCTCCAATTCTAGAACATTGGCAGTGATATTTCTCTAACAGGGTGTGAAAGCTATTTCTCTCCGGAAGATTGCTGTTTTTTTCTAATTTCATCTAATTTTCAGCCATTTTAATGTTTTTCTATCGTTCAGTCTTGTGGATTATTTTTTATCAGGGGTTAAAATGCATGATGTGTGTCTGAGCACACTGTTCAGCTGAAACTAATCAGAAAGTGGAGGGGAAGACTTAAGTTTAGCTGTAGTGTCCTAAAGCAGGGATCGGCAACATGGTCCAGAAAGGTCCGGTGTGGGTGCAGGTCTGTGTTCCAACCAAGGGGTTACACACCTGAGTCTACAAATCAAGGTCCTTAGCAAAGACTATTGGCCGACTAATAGAATCAGGTGTGTAACTGCTTGGTTGGAACCAAGACCTGCATCCACACCGGACCTTTCTGGACCATGTTGCCCATCCCTGCCCTAAAGGAATAAATCTAATAGATTACTCCCACCTACTGGCCATTTTCTGTACATGCAGCTGATATTTTAGCTTTGGAAATAGTTGGTTCTGTGTGACATTGAACTTGTCAGGGCTCAGACATACATTTTTTGCGTTTTTTTTCTAATGAACACTTAGCAAGCACAACCGCAAAACATTGTTGATTTTTACAGTCAAGTTTCTAAAATGCGTCTGAGAAAGAAAAAAAGAAAATGCTAGATTCCACCAATCCATTATCCAAACCGCTTATCCTGCTCTCAGGGTGGCGGGGGATGCTGGAGCCTATCCCAGCAGTCACTGGGCAGCAGGTGGGGAGACACCCTGGGCAGGCTGCCGGTATATTATATTATATTAATTTGGGAAAAATTTGCCTGTTTTGGGGTAAATCAAAACTGAAAATTATGAAATAATGAAAAGTTAGCACTTTGCATTTTATTTCAAAAAGCTTATTGAAAGACATAAAAATAGATTATGAAATCGATTTAATCTATCTTAACATTATTTGATGCACAGCAGCACTTTTCATACAAGACTGTGTTTTTTTATTTTATTTTTTTATTTTATTTGAATAATTCCTGTGAGTAATTCTGAGCTGAAGTCAATACTCCGATGTATTCAAAAAGCAGCCAAGGCCACATCAGTCACCGACATTGTTTCACTCCTGAATTGATTTACTCAGCACATGGCAATAAAAACTTGAAAAGCAACTTGGTGTGGATGATGAATTATCAGTTCTGAATGATTTATGAAAGTTAGTTTATGTGATGACTGAGACCCTTCAACTGGAAAGCAATGGAGGAAAAATGACAGCTGATTTAAAAAAAAAAAAAAAGAAAAAAAGGACTTAACCAATGCATGTTTCTTCAAAAGTTGTTACAAAAATATGATATGTTGACTTCACTGGTTATACTTTGTTACAATGACAGCAGTTTATAATGGTGTAGCTGTTGTGTTATGTCACGGAAGACAACAGAAAGCAGCTAGAATGGCTACCATGTAACAGAAAAATGCTTTGACAGGATTAGTGTGAGTGTGTGTGAAGTCTGTGTGTGTGTGTGTGTGTGTGTGTGTGTGTGTGTGTGTGTGTGTGTGTGTGTGTGGCGCTGTATCACACCCACGGCTGTGAAGTAACTTTGCTATAATCTGCCCCATCTGAATCGTGTAACATGTTCGTACATCTGAGTAACCTGAAACTAACCTGCAATGTTATTAGATACACATTCATAACTTTTTTCTAAGCATCTACTGCATCTCTCCCTCCCTCTCTCTCTCTCTCTCTCTCTCCTCTCCCTCTCGTCAGTCACACAAATAGACAGACACGCCAAACAACAAAAGCAGACAGACAAGCATATATATGTATACACAAAAAAGGGTTGTGTATTTACATTGATTTTCACGCACACATCTGGGTACATAGTGCACACGTGAGGATGTGTGTGTGTGTGTGTGTATGT